>NW_015169183.1:863579-893257 GCF_001447785.1 Gekko japonicus | reverse complement strand
GTTGCTCAATAGAGAGCATTTTAACATACTGCGTCTGTGCCTGGTTTGCCAGTTGTACGGCTGTGGATAGGAAAGCACTCCAGAGAGTTATCATCACAGCCCAGAAGATTATTGGCTGTCCTCTCCCATTCATGGAGGAATTGTATAGTTCTCGATGCTTGAAAAAAGCAAAGAACATTTTGCAGGATTTGTCACACCCTGAACACTCCCTGTTTGAAGTGGTGCCTTCGGGTAGAAGATACAGGACAATTACAACAAGGACAAACAGATTAAAATACAGTTTTTATTCGAGAGCTATTATTGCTTTAAATGCTGTATGAAGTTGGAATTTGGGTGACATTGGTGGTTTAGGTTGCAATGTGAAGCTTAAGGGAGTTATGGGATGGTTGTGAATGGTTGTGTGAGTGTATATGTGTATAGCTGTAGATCACTGAAATGATTGCACCTTTAATTTCGTTGTACTGTGTACAATGACAATAAAGTATATTATTATTATTATTATTATTAATAATACCATCGAGTTGCTCCATCACTGGCTTGAGCATATCTGCTAACATTTTCATGATGTCTGCTCCCTCTTCCAGTTTTGGGCTCTGACTACCTGCCGGTTTCGCTTTAAACTTTCTTTGCGAGGCCACCATTTTATACGATTGTTTACAATTCCAAACCACTTTTCATGGACTCGAAAAATCGTCACCTCGATGTCAGCGCTCAGGTAAGTCTCTCAAAACAAAATCGCTGCTTGTCCCCCCCGCCCCCTTCGTTACGCTTATCTGTCCATTCGCATAAGAGGCGTCCCTCTTTGCGCTCCGCTTTTCCCATGGGGGGGGGTGTAGTTCGCTTTTAAAATAATCCATTTATTTTGAACTCACATTCATTGTCGGTCATTTCTCTGACCTCGCTCACAGTAAGCGATATTCCACTCGATCTCCAGCGCTTGTCCTAGTCGAATCAGCTTGTGCCCGAGGACAAGAACACCTCTGACAGAACTACGGCTTGCCCAAGGTCATCCACCAGGTGCAAGTGGAGGAGTGGGGAATCAAACCCAGTTTTCCCAAATTAGAGTCCGCACACTTAACCACTACACCAAACTGGAGAGAGAATACCTATGAAAAACACCTGAAACACAGAGCTAACTAGTAAAAGTTTCTAGATGGAAGATCTTGCAAGTGTGAAGATATATTTCAATTACCCTTCCTCTCCCCAAGGAGGAAAATTCAGCCCACTTGCCTCTCTGATTGTGTATCTTGAGAAGTTGTCCTGGGCTGTTCTACATCACATAGCATTGTAACGAACTGATACACTGAGGAGGGCCATTCTAAATCAATGCAACAGCACAAATCTAACTACAGGTAACTTTATTTTTAATTTACTTTAATTTATGGAATAATTTTAAGTTTGTGTTATGTGCTGTCAAGCCCTTTCTGAGTTCTGGGGACCATATAATGGCATCCAAAACATCCTATAATGGATAGCCTTTTTCAGGTCTTGCAAAGTCGAAGCCACAGCTTTCTTGATTGAGCCAATACATCTCATGTTAGGTCTTCCTCTCTTCCTACTGCCTTCAACTTTTCCTAGCATTGTTCAGGCTTGATTTGATCTAGAACCCACTTACTTGTCCTTTTGGCGGTCCATGGTATCCATAAAACTCTCCTTAAAGCTACAACTCAAGTGAATCAGTCCCCCCCCCGTCAGCTTTCTTCACTCTCCAACTTTCACATCCATTTAAAAATAAGTGCCCAAGAGCTTGTCAGTCATCTTTTGTACTCATGGTCAGAACAGGCAAGTTTACTTCTTACTGGGCAATTGGGAAGAATACCACCTACTTGTTTTTTTCCCAAGTCTGTAAATGAAAGGTCTAGGAGCCTTTTGTGTGTGGATTTTTTTAGAATTTCCACATTTGTGGAAAGTGCCTGGAATATTCCAGAAGGGGCCAGATACTCTCAGCTCCATCATACAACTACAGTCCTGGCATTTATTTTTATTTATTATCGGATTTCTAGGCTGCCCTTCCCTGCGCACACAAGGCTCAACAAGTTAAAACAATATTATAATTATTAAACCAAATCAACATTATAATCGTCCAAGCTAAAATCAGATGGTGCCGTTAGGCACTAAAACACACAATTTATCCAGATGAGGTTGTGCAAGCCGTGTGGTTTATAAAGATGGTACGCAATGCAATGGCCAGCAGGGAAGGGGAGGAGCTGGGGGAGGCCAAATTTGTTGGAACTTCACTTTGCTGCCTCAACTGTATGGATGTTTTCCTCCCCAGTAGCTATCAGTGTACATAGATTTTCTTTGGAAATATCAAAATAGCTCCTAGTCCTCTGAACTTTACAGAGATATCAGTAAAACATAATCTAGAGATAATAATAGGAGCCTAAGTGTACTGCGGATGTAGAGTTGTGGGGACAGTTGTGGGGAGTAGTGGCGGAGAACTGAAATCCAGGATGGCAGCCATTTTGAGATTATTTGTAGTGAATGTTTCACTGAACTAAAGTTTCTTTCATACCTCAGTCCTCTGTGGCAGCATCATTTAATAAAGCTTGCAGCAGCAAATATTGCATGGTGTCAGAAGCAGAAGTAACACAGTGAATCAAAAAGTAGACCAGCTCAAGCCTCCAGGAAAGTTTAGGTGAAAGACATGTTGCAGAGAACTGGAAAAGGGAGAGACAAAGATTTGATTTTCACTTTGTTGCAGGTGGAGCTGATAATAAAGATGAGAGAATTCTGTCAGCACTCTTCCTTAATGCATCTGGGGAAGCAGTAGAGACATTTAATATCTTACAGTTTGATGTCTAAGCAGGTAAGAGGAAACTAAGTTTTGGCTGCGGTCACACGGAGCATTAGCCATGCTAATTTGAACTAGAACCCACTTACTTGTCCTTTTGGCGGTCCATGGTATCCATGGAAGATAGGCGGATTTTCCGGGCACGATCACACAGCCACATCTGGGAAGCGTAGAGCTCCCATGGCTCACCCGAGGCTTCCCGCCGAAGATCTGGGGCAAAAAACTAGTACCTCCGAGGTACTAGTTTCCGGAAACCGCGGGGCAAGGGCGGGCATCTGATCGCGTTTCTGGTGGCATCCAGCGCCCACCCATGTCCCCTCGCAAACAGGTCATTTCCCCCCCCCCAAGGCTCCATGGATGCGCACAAGCACCCAATGGAGCATGCGCACACTTCAGTTTAAAAAAGTAAAAAAAACCAAACAAACCCCGTTTGCCGCGCTGCCCCACTTCTTTGCCTGTGGAGTGATCGGCACCTGCCCCCTAGCCACGGGACCTCAATGGGACCTCAACCGGACGTCTGATTGCGCAGTCGCGTGTTAGTTTGCCCCGGGGCAAACAGCCACGCTTCCCCCCACATTTTCCTGCCCGTGTGACCGGGGCCATAGATTAATAAATATGAAACATGCTACATTCCCCAAAATAAAGCTATATATGCAAGGCACACATTCCTCACTAGGACCCACGTATCACTGATTTAAACCTATTAGAAGATACATGTGAACTAAGGAGCTATGTCAATTGCTCAGTTAAGATATGGTGGAAATGCTCTTGGTCAGTTATATGATCAGTCAGGGCTTAAGGTGTCCATTTGTTCTGGGATTGTATTCCTTTTGAGGAGTCATTTTGGGATTACTTCTACAACCAAGGCTGCTGATGGAACCACATATTCCCTTTATAGTAACACAGTTCACTACTTCCTGCTAGGCTAGATTTAGCCCTGATTATCTGTGCTCTGATAACATCCGGGTTAGATTATTGCAATGTGCTTTATTTGGGAATAGCTCTGAAGAAAGTTCAGAACTTTCAGTTAGTGCAGAACATTTGCGGACAGATCAGTGACTAGCGCTGCCTGTAAGGAGCCTGTTTCCCATTGTGTTAAAATCACAGGTTGCTAATTTTCTTCCAGATCCAGTTCTGAGTTGGAATGGCTACTTCTGCATTAATTTGAGCAAGATGATTTGCAGGTTTGTGCTTCTGGAGCAAAGGAAGAGCGACCACCCATCTCCTTACTATCCATTGATATGATCTTGTAGCAGATCATCATGGCAGCTATAGAGAGGCTTTCCCTTGGACAACTGAAAATGGACTGGTATGATCGCTATCCCATACTAACCCACTGGCATTCTGGAGTTTTATGACATGTATTAGCCATCACTTGCTAAAAAGAATTCAGGCTATACAGCCAGCTTGGTCCATGGAATACAAATTGAATCTGTCTTTGGCATGGTTGGAAGTGGTATAGGCAATTTGTTTCTCAAAACCATCATGCTGGAACTATTTGATTTCATTGATCAGGGTACTAATATCAAGGTCATTGTGAAAAATTCAATAATGGGATTAAATTTTTTTTTTGACAACGGACTCCTTAAAAAATGTAGCTGACTGAGGAGGAATTCTAAGAGAATGGATTTTCTTTGTGTGGTAAATGCTGTCAAGTCACTTCTTACTCATGGCAACCCTATGAATTAATGTCCTCCAAAATGTCCCATCATTAACAGCCTTGCTCAGGCCTTGCAAACTGATGGCCATGGCTTCCTTGATTGAGTCAATCCATCTCATGTTGGATCTTCCTCTTTTCCTGCTGCCTTCAACTTTTTCTAGCATTATTGTCTTTTCCAATGACTCTTGTCTCATAATGTGACCAAAGTATGATAGCTCCGGTTGAGTCATTTCAGCTTCTAGGGAGAGTTCGGGCTTGATTTGATTTAGAAACTACTTATTTGTCTTTTTGGCAGTCCACGGTAAAAGTCTCCAACACCATATTTCAACTCTCTGTAAAACTCCCCACCACCACATTTCAAATGAACCAGCTTTCTTCCTGGTCCAACTTTCACATAGTAACAAGCAGGGCTCTTTTTGTAGAAAAAGCCCAGCAGGAACTCATTAGCTTACCCCACCTTCCTGAGTAGATATAAATTACCTGCCTACCATTTTGCTTCTCGCCTTGACACAGAGAGTACTCCACCTTTCTGTGTTATACCTCGCAGGGCTCTTTTTGTAGAAAAAGCCCAGCAGGAACTCATTAGCATAATAGGCCACACCCAACAGCAAAAATCCATTAGCAATTAGGCCACACCCCTGACAGCACCGCTCATTAGCACATTAGGCCACACCGCCATGTTACCAGAAGTGTGGTCATCCAGCCACACTCACCTTTCCCTTCTTATTCTGTTTACCTTGTTTGTGGTCAAAACGGTCCAGGGCTTTTTTTGTAGCAGGAACTCCTTTGCATGTTAGGCCACACACCCCTAATGTAGCCAATCCTAATGAGTTTCTGCTATTGGGTGTGGCCTATTATGCTAATGAGCTCCTGCTGGGCGTGGCCAACTCGGGAGCCAGCCGGAACTCTGTTCCTGTGCGTTCCTGCCCAAAAAGAGCCCTGGAAGGAATACTATGACATGAATTATCTTCATCTTGGTCACCAATGACATGTCCTTACACTGATGGTTCTTTTCTCGCTCTTTCATGGCTGCCCTTCCCAGTCGCCAACTCCTTCTGATTTCTCGGTTGCTTTCTCCCTTTTGGTTGATGATGGAGCCAAGGAATAGTTTTCTTTACCTAAACTTAATCGAACTGTGCTGTAATTCATGCTTAGATTAAAAAAGAACAACAATTGAAATGCACTGATCTAAACAAATACGTGCAAAAATGCAAATGGAAACCCACAGTATGGAGATCAGTACCTCACTGTTGCTCCACACCTGATTCCTTTTCAAAACCTTTTCTTGCTGTTCTCCCAACATGCATTGGAACAAGAGAGGTTTCTCCTTCCATTGCCTTGTTCTGGCAGCACAAATCTTTGAAAATGACAGTAATGTTGAGGTCATATAAACTTTACATTATCGAATTTGTTGTTGAAAGAAAGGGAGAATTCCGTTGCTCTTCCTCCATCAAGTAATGTTGGTTGGTTAATGGATGGGTAAGAGGAAAGACTGTAAGGGGAGTCCCCTGTTCAGGGAAGGAACAGGAAAGAACAGGGCAGCTTATGCCCTGCAACCATGTGTCACCTTCAGGTCACGCTGGGTGCTTCTTCAGTTTGGTGTAGTAGTTAAGAGCGTAGACTCTAATCTGGGAGAACCGGGTTTGATTCCCTACTCCTCCACATGCAGCTGCTGGTGCGACCTTGAGCCAGTCGCAAGTTCTTTCAGAGCTGTTGTCTCAAGAGCAGTTCCATCATAGCTCTCTCAGCCCCATCTACCTCACAGGGTGTCTGTTGTGGGAAGAGGAAAGGAAGGAGATTGTAAGCTGCTCTGAGACTCCGAGTGAAGAGCATGGTGTAAATCCATCCTCCTCCTCCTCTTCTTCTATTTCATGGTAAAATCTAGGTAGTTGGCAACCCTCTGTATGTTGTCTATTAGTCTAGTGTATTTTTATTCTGCATGGATACACAATAACCCTATGAAGTATGGAACAATGTTTGAGTCCAGTGGCACCTTTAAGACAAACAAGTTTAATTCTGGGTACAAGCTTTCATATGCATAAACATGATCTTAAAGGTGCCACTGGACTCAAACATTGTTCCATACTTCATAGGGTTATTGTGTATCCATGCAGAATAAAAATACACTAGACTAATAGACAACATACAGAGGGTTGCCAACTACCTAGATTTTACCATGAAATAGAAGAAGAGGAGGAGGAGGATGGATTTACACCATGCTCTTCACTCGGAGTCTCAGAGCAGCTTACAATCTCCTTCCTTTCCTCTTCCCACAACAGACACCCTGTGAGGTAGATGGGGCTGAGAGAGCTATGATGGAACTGCTCTTGAGACAACAGCTCTGAAAGAACTTGCGACTGGCTCAAGGTCGCACCAGCAGCTGCATGTGGAGGAGTAGGGAATCAAACCCGGTTCTCCCAGATTAGAGTCTACGCTCTTAACTACTACACCAAACTGAAGAAGCACCCAGCGTGACCTGAAGGTGACACATGGTTGCAGGGCATAAGCTGCCCTGTTCTTTCCTGTTCCTTCCCTGCCTATGGCCTGGTAGTCTCTGACTTGATTAAGAGCCCACTTCATCGATGGCACTCTCAGCATCTCCATAATGACTTCCCCAACAGGCTACCTGAACAAAGATTTGTTAATGCTTTGTGTGGTTTGTGCAGGAGAAACCAGCATGCCTGGCCTGATGGATGGGGAATGAATAGTCCTTTGCTTGGAATACAAAATGTCACTGTGCAAAAGGAAGAACTGAACTCCCCAGCCTCTCATACAGACAAGTGTCTGTCAATGAAGCTTATCTCATGGTAGTGATGTTTATGACTTAATATTGATACTAATTATAGCTATTAAAATAATAACTGACAGTATTATGCTCCCATTGATTTTAGGAAATTGAATATTCAGGTCAAAAATTTCCAGTTTTCACGATATTATTATTTATTCAACTTCTATCTCACCCATTCATTCATTCATTCATTCATTTATTTATTTATTTATTGGGATTTTTACCCCGCCCTCCCCGCGAAACGGGCTCAGAGCGGCTTACAAGGGGCAAAGCCCATATAAAACAGGATAAAAACAATAAAACATGAATAACAATTAATCACAAACAACAATGATTTCCCACAAGCAGGACTCAGGGTGGTTGTGCGACTGCTGTCCAACTTCAATGCATTTATGTACACAAACCAGATTCCAAAGATCCAGTGACCTCCTCTGGTCTGTCCCCTGAAGAGCTTTACACTCTGCTGAGAACAACCTACTGGTGATCCCTAGCCCAAAAGATGTCCTGTGGTCCTTGACCAGAGCCAGGACCTTTTCAGGCCTGGCTCCCACCTGGTGGAGCTCTCTGCCAAATAACATCTGCACCCTGCAAGACCTGGTGCAGTTCCGCAGGGCCTGCAAGGCAGAGATGTCCCACCAGGCTTTTGGTTGAGGACTGCAACGGGTACCATCTCGTTTGGCACTCCCTTTGCCTCCTCTGTCCTGCTTTTTCTTAATCTATTGGTGGCTCAGAGGTTAAGACACCGAGCAGCAGACTGGAAGGTCTATAGTTCGGCAGTTTGAGACCCGAGTGCCACATGACGGAGTGAGCTCCTGTCTCTGGCCCCAGCTCCTGCCAACCTAGAAGTTTGAAAGCAAGAAATTGCAAGTAGATAAATAGGTACTGCTTCGGTGGGAAGGTAACAGCATTCTGTGCACCTTGGCATTTAGTCATGCTAGCCGCATGACCAGGGCTTTTTTTGTAGAAAAAGCCCAGCAGGAACTCATTAGCATAATAGGCCACACCCAACAGCAGAAACTCATTAGCATATTAGGCCACACCTTGACAGCACAGCTCATTAGCATATTAGGCCACACCCCATGTTACCAGAAGTGTGGTCATCCAGCCACACCCACTTTTTGCTTCTTATTCTGTTTTAAAAAATAGCCCTGCGCATGACCATGGAGAAGTCTTTGGACAGCGCTGGCTCTTTGGCTTGGAAACAGAGATGAGCACCGCATCCCTAGAGTCTGATTCAACTAGCTTTTGAGCAAGGGAAACCTTTACCTTTTTAATGCAACTTGTAAATTGATTTTAGCACCATCTGAAAATGTTTTTAGCTATTTATTTGTTTTAGGTTTTAAATTGTATAGATTCCCTGTTGTTAACCTCCCTGAGCTCTGTGAACTCAGAGAAGTGCAGTTTATAAATCAAAATTATAAACAGATAAATAAATCTGCGTCCTAGGAAACAACCAACTGGTTACATGTCAACACTGGGAAGAATGGGATTCTGCACAGAAAATGGCTGTTTTCCATAAGAGGAAAATATTATTCTAATATACGCATTAGACAGCTACATAATATAGACCCTGAGTACTTTCTTAATAAAATTTTCTTACCGAACCCTGAAACTAACAAAGCTAAAAAAAATACTAGTTTGAAGAACTTAGATGCAATATTTCTTGATTAGATTATCATTTTTTACAGCTCAGGTAGGATGATGTAGGAGTGAACTCAACCCAGTTAATGGCCATAAATAATGACAGCATTATTCCTTTGTCTTGTCCTTTGCACACACTAATGTGCCCTGACAGCTAGCTTTGCTCTTTTATTAACTCTCTGTCAGCTGTAATCAGTTACGGTGAAGTAAGGCAGCAAAATTTACATGTGCCAAGTCTCACCAGCTCTTTTAGAAATATTCCAGACTTGATCCTGCTGCACCTTGTTGGGAGGGATATAGCAGAGAAAGAAAGGGGGGGGGGAAGACAACACTGGAAGAACTGGATGCTATGTGGCATTCCAAAGTGGGTGTGCACACAATTTTAAAAGGGAATTACCTTTATAATTTCCTTTTCACCCCTCCCCATGACAAAAACTAAAATACATAGATGAAGGAAGTCATTTGCTCCCATAGTCTATGTAGGCTGCGGTCACAGGGAGCAGTAGCCATGCTACTGCGACGGAAAATAGGCGGATTTTCCGGGCGCGATCTCACCGCCACATCTGGGAAGCGTAGAGCTCCCGTGGCGAACCCGAGGCTTCCCTCCGAAGATGCGCGGTTAAAAACTAGTACCTCGGAGGTACTAGTTTCCAGAAACCGCGGGGCAAGGGCGGGTATCTTATCGTGTTTCAGGTGGCATCCGGCCCCCGCCAATGCCCCATTGCGAAAAGGGGTTTTTCCCTCGAAGTCTCCAGGGATGCACACAAGCACCCAACGGGGCATGCGCATACTTCAGGTTAAAAAAAACCCCACAACCCCGTTTGCCGTGCCGCGCTGCTTCTTTGGCGCGTTGTGTGATCGGCACCTCCCCCCTAACCACGGGACCAAGACGGGACCGCGAGGGGACGCCTGATCACGCAGTGATGTGTTATTTCACTGCGGGGCAAACAGCCACGCCTCCCCCCCGCGATATCTGGCCCGTGTAACTGGGGCTGCATTTTAGTTTTTGTCTGCAGTATTGGGCATATTCATCATTTTTCTGATAGAAGAGTAAGGCTCCGGTACTAAGCACACTTACTAGGGGGTAAGTTCCATTTATGTCACTGGAACTCACTTCTGAATATATATGTTTGGAATTACATTTATACAGTTATATTGCATAAATAGGCCAAATAGTTCAACTTATGTGCTAACTAAGATGTAAATGATGCCTTATGTTCTTAAAGTAGTAAAAAGAGGCTTTGGTTTGGTACGCAAGTTAATTATTGCATCTGTTTTATTTCCCTGCCCCCCGCTTTCATTTCTCCCCAAAATATGAACCCAAGAAAAAAACAAAACAGGGTGCGTTTTCCCCTCTGGCTTCAAAATTTTCAGAAATTTTACATCTCTGGTGTAGTGATGGTAATCGGATATGACTGGTAAGGGGAAGAGAGATAAGGTAGTTCAAGGATTCTATCTTTTGTCATCTTTTCCCCAATCAAGTAAGCACTGAGCTGGGTGCGGGCATGGTTTAGGGGTAGAGCATGTGCCTTGCATGCAGAAGGTCCCAGAGTTGATCCCCAGCACCTCCAGTTAAAAAGGTTCAGTGTGGTAGGTGAGGTGAAAGAGCTCTATCTGAGATCCTGGAGAGCAGCTGCCAGTCAGAGTACACAATACTGACCTTGACAAACCAGTAGTGATTGACTACGTTTGACCTTCCTCATCCTCAGATCTCATGTGGCCTTGTGGTTCTCAGTTGAACCAGGGGAAATGAAGTGGCAGCCTGGCAACTGACAGAAATCCTGACAGAAATAAAATTTCAAGTGCTGGCAATACTGTTGTGGTTGCCTAGCAATGGCAATTGAGGTTATTCATTTCTTAAAGTTACAGGTACTATTTCTATTACTTTGGGGGGGGGGTTAACCCTTTTCCAGATTTTTCTGCAAACATGGGGCATTTTTCAGGTTTGTAGAAAAATCCATCTTATCTGTTCATAACTCCGGTCTCTGGATATAGATATCCACAGATTTGGCCATGCTGAGAACCTCTCCTTATATATAATTCTGTTTTGGGCTGAACATTCCACATGCTCCCACAGGCTTTGGCTCCCTCAGCTGCCACTCTGAAGGTCTGCCATTCCCCTGGCTACATTGCCTTGCTGCATTGCCTCAGTCCCGCCCACAGAGCCGGTGGCCAGTGTTTCAGCCTCAGTCTCAAGGGAGCCAGCGAAGGGGATGGACGCTCTGCTGAGGGAGCAGCAATCCCTCCACAGCCCAAATTGCATTGCCTCAGTCCCGCCCACAGAGCCGGTGGCCAGTGTTTCAGCCTCAGTCTCAAGGCACAGCCCAAAAGGGAAAAAGACGAGGAGCTGCCAGAAGGGATGCCAAGGGGGGGGGGTGTTCTTCATAAGGTCACCCTGATGACCAGCCAGAAAGGCTGTGGGGCAGAAGGAGGCAGACCTAGGGAGTGGTGGCAACCATGGGAAGCACTCATCTTCACTGCCCCTTGCAGCCCCTCTCCCTTGGCCATAGGGAGATAGCTCAGGGAGATAGCTCAGCAGGCAGCACTGCAGAGAAAGCTGGCTGCCACCTTTCAAAGGCTCCCCCTGTCTTCCTTCAGCAGCAGCAGCAGCAGCAGGAAGGGTCTGGCCAAGAGGAAAGGAGCTACAACTCCTGGAAAGTCGGATGCTGGGAGGAGGACCAGGAAGGAGCTGGTGCCTAAAGTGCCGCGGGAGCGGCAGGCGGCACTGAGGGCAGAGCAGGAAGTGCAGGCAAGAGATGGAGGAAGCCTCAGCAGGAGCCACCAAGGGGTCTCCTGAGGCTGTCGAGCACCTTGGGGAGGGTCCAGGGCTGCCTTTCACTCAGCAGCCACCTCCATTCATTGAGAAAGAGCGGGCCAGGCACAAAGGCTTCTCCCCATACCTGCTCCTCTCCCCCATCACTTATCGCGGAGAGGCTGCTGAGTGCGCACTCTCTTTGTCCCCCTCCGGCCAGGGCTCTGTGGAGAGAGGGCTGCCATTCTTGAGGGAGGGAGGCGGGCAGGTAGAAGAGACTGAATGCCCCCTTCATGTGGGGGGGGGTTTACTTTGCTGCCCTTTCGGTGGTGATGCGCAGAATCCAGGCACAACAAAGCCCAGAGGCAAGGCTTGCGGCAGTTTTAAAAGCCTCGCCAAGGAGGAGGCCCACACCGACATCTTGCTAGCGCTTGTTGTATTCCTTTTACAATGAGCTTTGCTACTAGTTAGATATATTGCTGATGTTATTACGTAGCATATTACGTATTATAGTGTCTGTATGAGTGTGTTTGCCCAGTTTGTTTTCTTTCTGAAATATGACTCCGTATGAAGAAAGAAAATTGAAGCCTAATTGTGCCTTTGTGTACCTGTATTCGTCCTCCGCTGCACTGGGGTCTGGGGCCACCATGCCCTCTGGGATCTCTTTTTCTCTTGGGCCTCAGAATACAAGGGGGATGGGTTCCCACCAGGCCTTCTCTTCCCAGCCATTTTTCTCCCCCTGGACAAGGTGGGAGAAGCCTCTTCCTCCTAGACCCCACCTTGGCTTGCCTGATAAAGAGTTTCCTAAGGGTGGGCTTACCCGTAATATGCTATGTAATAACATCAGCAATATATCTAACTAGTAGCAAAGCTCGTTGTAAAAGGAATACAACAAGCGCTAGCAAGATGTCGGTGTGGGCCTCCTCCTTGGCGAGGCTTTTAAAAGTGCCGCAAGCCTTGCCTCTGGGTTTTGTTGTGCCTGGATTCTGCGCATCACCACCGAAAAACAGAATAAGAAGCAAAAGGTGAGTGTGTCTGGATGACCACACTTCTGCGAACATGGGGTGTGTGGCCTAATATGCTAATGAGCTGTGCTGTCAGGGGTGTGTCCTAATAAGCAAATGAATTTCTGCTGTTGGGTGTGGCCTATTATGCTAATGAGTTCCTGCTGGGCTTTTTCTACAAAAAAAAGCCCTGCCCCAGCCTACCCCAATACCCCCCCTCCCAGCTTGGGGCAGGTTCCTACCAGGGAAATCATGGCTCCCTCTGCTGTCCACCCTCCTTGGGCCCTTTCCTCTTCTACCTTGCCTTCCCCTGGCCTATCCCAAGCCAGCCCTTCTGGACTCACTGGTCCTAGGGAAGGGAAGGCCCCATGAGCTGAGCTCGTCCTGGGCTGGGCAAAGCTGGGCTATTCCAGTACAATGGGGCTAGGCTGCTCCACCATGCAGCCTCTGCTGCTGGACTATCTTCTTGGCCCGACCAGGGACCATGCTGCCGGCTGTTGCCTGGAGCCACTGCAGGTTGCAGCAGCCACTTTTGGCCTTCTTGGCCCGACCAGGGACCATGCTGCCGGCTGTTGCCTGGAGCCACTGCAGGTTGCAGCAGCCACTTTTGGCCTTCGTGGTGGTGGTGGGGGTGCTGTGTGGCTCCAGTCCCTGAAGGACCCAGCATCACTCATCATAAGAACATAGGAGAAGCCATGTTTGATCAGGCCAATAGCCTATCCAGTCCAACACTCTGTGTCACACAGTGGCCAAACCCCAGGTGTCCTCAGGAGGTTTACCAGCAGGGCCAGAACTCCAGAAGCCCTCCCACTGTTACCCTCCAAGCAACTAGAACACAGAGCATCACTGTCCCAGACCTAGATCCAATGAGCTGTGGTAAGTATGGGGACTGGGCTACCACTCCCAGGTACAGGAGAAGAAAGGAGTCTGGTGCTAATGTAGCTGCTACCATTTTGTATTCTATGAAAGGGGGAAAAACATATTTTCTGTGTGGTGTGTATACAGTGGTGCATAAGGCTGAAAGAGGAGGTATTTCCATAGCTAAATAGGGTTGCCAGGTCTGGGTCGGGAAATACCTGGAGTCTTTGGGGGTGGAGCCAGGAGAGGGCGGGGTTTGTGGAAGGGAGGGGCCTCAGCAGGGTACAAGGCCACAGAGTCCACCCTTCAAAGTAGCCATTTTCTCCAGAGGAGCTGATCTCTGTCAGCTGGGGATCAGTTGTCAAAGCGGGAGATCCCCAGGCCCCACCTGGAGGCTGGCAACCCTATAGCTAAAATATGTACTGTGCTCTGCAGTGCACTGTTAAAAATGGTTCTACAGACATATTTTATTGCTTAGAATTTGAAAAAAAATATTGCGGGCCATTGTTGAGTAACCAAAACTGACAAGCCATCTGTTCGATAATGTAGTAAATATCTATAATTGAGAAATGTATTTTATTTTTTATTTATTTTATTTAATTTATGGTTTTTACTGTCCGCCTTTCTGTCTGGGGCTCAAGGCAGATTATGCGGTGGGACATCCAATAGACGAGCCAGTAGGATTTTACTTCTAGAAATCTGGAAACCAACCAAAGATGAAACATAGAGTAAGTATTCACATGACACAGTAAGCAAATGCAGAAAATACATAGTAAGAACTTACTTACAGCAAAAGGTAATAAGAATTATGCACAGTGCTATAGTTTTTTCAGTCCTGAACCCTTTACCCCAAGCTTTCTCAGCCACATTGTTACAGTGCAGCCGTATTTCCTGTGCAACAGCCCTCTTAATGATCCACTTTTGCATTGATTGTGGAAAGCCAGGAAGGTGGGAGTCTTCTTGACTTCATCAGGCAGGCCATTCCATAAGGCTTGGACCACAAGGCATAAGGCATGTGTGGGGGCAGTTGTTGATTTTGCCCATTTGTCAGGTGTAGCCAGTTTGGTGTAGTGGTTAGGAGCATGGACTCTAATCTGGGAGAACTGGGTTTGATTCCCCACTCCTCCAAATGCAGCTGCTGGTGTGACCTTGGGCCAGTCACAAGTTCTCTCAGAGCTGTTCTCTCATGAGCAGTTTTTGAAAGAGCTCTCTCAGCCCCACCTACCTCACAGGGTGTCTGTTGTGGGGAGGGGAAGGGAAAGGAGTTTGTAAGCCGCTCTGAGACTCCTTTGAGTAGTGAAGGGTGGGGTATAAATCCATTCTCTTCTTCTTCATTTGCCAGGTGTCACATGCAGAAGGGCCTGCAAATGTCTTGAGACTGTCTGGTGTCATCAGCTCCCAATTCCCCTTTGAAAGCCTCATCAAACACATTTCCTATCTGGCTACCACTTAACATTAGCAGAGTTTCACAAGGGATGAACCGGTGGGCTGACAGGGCTGCTTTATAACTTTATGATGTAGCTGTGCAGCCTGCAAAGCTGGGGCGACTCTGAAGCAAGGGCACAAAAGCCAGCTAAAATGATCCCTTTAGTTGAACCTGAACACAGCCACAACCAGGGGTCATTTCGTAGAAAAAGAGCTAGGGGAACTCATTAGCATAACTCATTAGCATATGCCACACCCCCTGACATCAGGGGCCCGGCGGTGGACCTGCAAGGCCAGCGGGAGTGCGAGGAAGCCCCGCGAAGGCCCTCCCTGGCCCCAGGCAGGCAGGGGAGGGGAGAGGCAGGGAGGAAGCAACTTACCCTCCCTCTTCTCCTGCCTCCTCCTGGCTGAATGAGGGCCGGAAGCGGGGCGGCCGGAAGCAGGGGGCGGGGCTTCGTCATGTGCCCCGCCCCCTGCACCTCACCCGGGGGAACTGCGATCCCCCACGATCCCCCCCCGAAATGACCTCTGGCCACAACCATTAATGGTGAGTCTTAGGTAAGCCTGAAACAGAAAATGCAAACAAAGGACTCAGGATCGGGGTTCAATGAACAGCTGACGTGTCTCCTGTGCGCTGTGTTTCCTGGATCCTCTTGCGGCCAAATCCAATATGATAAGTGAAAGGCAAGGTTCCCAATCCATTTCCCTCCTCTCACAGTGCTGATGTGTGGATTAAATGACATTTATGGGGGCGTGAGCAAGTGCCTAAGCCTTCTGCTGCTCAACAGTTTTTCCCAGTACAGTAATTTTTGTCTCCCCCTGCAACTAAACTTGTGCTGTCCCTAGCAGATTCTAGTGAGACAGTCAGTAATATAAAACAGTTAATAGGTAATAGCCACCCTGAGCCCACTCGTGGGATACGGTGGGATATAAATTAAACTTCTTCTTCTTCTTCTTCTTCTTCTTCTTCTTCTTCGTTATTTCGATTTCCTTAAATCTTTGCACCATGGGAGAGGTAGTTAGTTGTTAGATGCTCTGATGTTAGTTTCCCCCATTGGCTAGATAGGGCCATTGCCTGGTGCCAGCGTGAGCCCGGGAAAATATGTTTCTTGATGTAGTTCTGTTCTTTGTCTGAACTTTACAAGCAGCAAAGCAAGAGGGCCAGAATCAATCTCTTTTCTACCACTAGTCTGATTCATGGATACTCATGGACTTCTTCATTCACCCAGCAGGCCTAATGTGAGTTACTGAATCTTGGATGCATGGTGATCTAATAAAACGATGTGAAAACGATTAGACTGATGTGTTTGGACTACTTACCGTAACAGACTTGGGCTTCTTGAAGTCCGCTTGGCCTCTGCATCATTTAGTAATCTCCGCAGACTTTAGAACCACGCATTTGCTGAGATAACCTCTCCTTTGGTCCTTGGGAGTGCTTCGCCCTTGACATTTTTTTCCTCCTGAAGAGGTGATTTCCGTGTATGAAAAATGCATGTGTCCCCTTCACGTGTGAAGGACACAGAAGTATGCATTGCCTATGATTTATCAGCCCTGGGCAACAGCTCTAGCTTCCCAACTTAGCAAATGAACTCTCACGTTGTTCTACATGACAGTATCCCACACTGCCAGCGCTTCTTTTCCTTTCTTCAAAAAGGATGTGGACAGAATGGAGCGGGTGCAGAGAAGAGCGACGAGGAGGATGATTGGGGGCCTGGAGACCAAGCCCTGTGAGGAAAGACTGAGGGACTTGGGCATGTTCTGTCTGGAGAAAAGAAGATTGAAGGGGTGATAGGATTGCTCTCTACAGTGTGGGGACAGCAGGATATAAGTCTAACAAATATTTGAAGGGCTGTCACTTAGATTAGGGCAGGGAGCTGTTCCTGTTGGCAGCAGAGGATAGGACTCGCAATAATGGGTTTAAATTACGGGCAGGAAAGTACTGGCTGGATATTAGGAAGAACTTCTTTACAGTAAGAGTTGTGCGACAGTGGAATCAGCTGCCTAGGGTGGTGGGGAGCTCCCCCTCACTGGCAGTCTGTAAGCAGCAACTGGCCAAACCCTAGTCAGGGATGCTCTAGGCTGATTCTGTATGGCCCCTTCCAACTCTGTGATTCTGTGGAGATGCGGAAAGCACTTCATGATTCAGGATCTGTTACAGTTCAGTCCTAGGCAAGCTTACCCTGGATTAAGTTTCTCTGAGCTCATTGAACCCCCCTCCAATGTTCCCTCTAAGCTCTGCAGTCTTGTGAGCAAAAATTCTACTTTGTGAGCTACTGGCATTAAAGTTGTGAGTTAGCGATTTGGCTGCTGCATAAATTAGTCTGCTCTGGAGCCTTCCTTCCTGAGCGAGGACAAAAATGTGTGAGCCAGAGGCTAAAAAACTGTGAGCTAGCTCACACTAACTCAGCTTAGAGGGAACACTGTCCCCCTCCCAAGCAGTTATGCATAGGATTGCAGCCCTAGAAAAGGCAAAAGGGCCCAAATCAACCATTGGATCAGGATTTTCCCAATTGTTCTATTAACTTGGTCACAGGGCATACAGTCAGTGTAGTGTGCTTAATCAATAATTAACCATAAATGGAGGTGCATTTGTTGGAATGGGCCCCACAGCCCTGATCTTCTATAAAATATTTTAATCTGCTAGTGGGTTGGTACACCAATCAGGAAGGGACATGAATAAGATAACAGGACATGCCAATTAATGATGGGAGTATGTACCAATTAATTGTTTAGTGCCAGGTACTTTTAAAAAGGTTTTCTTTGGTGGTGGTGGGGGCAGGGAATAAGGGAGGCAGAGTGGAAAGGGAGCTGGTGGATTATTCCTGGTCGTTGAACAACATGTCAAGAGTCCCGTATGATCTGTTTTAAATTATTTTTAAAAGGAAGGAGGGTACTACTGAATTAGAAATTGATCTATGAATTAGAATTTCTTCAGCCAGACTTGAGTTGATTGTGTTAAAGGCTCTGTAAAAATAGGAACTCGCTTGATGTAGGCCCCGGTCACACGGAGCATTAGGCACACTAGAAAGACGGAAGATAGGCAGATTTTCCGGGCGCGATCTCACCGCCACATCTGGGATGCGTAGAGCTCCCGTGGCGCACCCGAGGCTTCCTGCCGAAGATGCGGGGTAAAAAACTAGTACCTCAGAGGTACTAGTTTCAGGAAACCGCGGGGTAAGGGCGGGCGTCTGATCACGTTTCCGGTGGTAGTTCCGGCACCCGCCCATGTCCCCTAGCAAAAAGGGTTCCCCCCCCCAAGTCTCCACGGATGCGCACAAACACGCAATGGAGCATGCGCACATTTAAGTTTTAAAAACAAAACACAACCCCGTTTGCTGCGCCGCTCCGCTTCTTTGCCCCGTGTGTGATCGGCACCTCCCCCCTAACCACGGGAGTTCCACAAGACCTCAGCCCGAAGCCTGATCGCGCAGTCGCGCGTTAGTTTGCTCTGCGGCAAACAGCCACGCTCCCCCCCCCCGCATTTACCTGCCCGTGTGGCCGAGGCCGTAATATGAAACTCTGCTGGTCTGGAATAGGAAGGGAGTGGTTGCACTACTTGTAGATCAACGTAAGCAAGTATAAGAGACTTGAGGCAGGTCTTGTCCCTCACCCCAACCTGATTGTCTGAACCTTTTGTCACAATGCATAAGGTAGACTAGGTGCTTGGAAGAGAACATCCTGCCATAGAATCTTGGAATATAACCACTGTCATTCCAAAACCCGAAGAGAAGCAATGGAGTAATAAGAAGGCCTAAATGAAACATCTGAAGTGTCTCCTTTGGGATCTCACAGAGAAGGTGGAAGAAGAGAATTCAGTGATGACAGGACCTTCAACAAGATCCAAGGTGCTTCTTGTGGATATATTCAAAGAAAAATTACAAAAGGATAAGTTATGTTAAGCATTTGTTATGACTATTTTCCATATTACTACAGCAGTGTAATCAGGGACAAGAGAAACAACTCAGTTACAAGAAGGCAGGGTGCATAAATGAGACATCTGAAGTGTCTCCTTTGGGATTTCACAGAGAGGGCAGGAAAAGAGACCAAAGGAGACGAGTGAGTTGGGGCAAAATGATCACATCGGAGTAATCCAGCCAGGTTTCAGTGAAGCAAGCCAGGTCAACCTGTTCCTCACACAACAGGTCAGATGTTATTGAGATCTTATTCTTCACAGACCTAGCATTGCAAAACAGCAAGGTCGAAGTGCGGCCACCTAACAGAGACTACTGCAACACATTTTTTAAAAAAATTAATGACAGTATTGGCTCTCCCAAACCATCATTTCCTGACACATTATGTCCAAAGGTTCTCAAGCTGCCTCAGGGTCATAGCATTAGACAAGCCAGAACATTCTACCGAGACCTCGGCCTAGCAATGCTCTATGATGCTCTGCAACTTCTGTCAAAATAAACATGGTAAGAAGAAACAGGAGGTGGCGGCAGCTACAAGCATGGACAGCTTCAAGAGGGAATTAGATAAACATATGGAGCAGAGGTCCATCAGTGACTATTAGCCACAAGGTATAGATAGGAACTCTCGGTCTTGGGCAAGTGATGCTCTGTATTCTTGGTGCTTGGGGGGGGGGGTCAATAGTAGGAGAGCTTCTAGTGTCCTGGCCCTATTGGTGGACCTCCTGGTGGCACCTGGTATTTTTGGCCACTGTGTGGCAGAGTGTTGGACTGGATGGGCCATTGGCCTGATCCAACATTGGCTTCTCTTATGTTCTTATGTTCAGATGAGAACTTCTGGCATTAAAAGTCTGCAGATTAGTATTTGTATTAAAGAGCTACCCCCCAGAGAAGAGACATCAGTGCTAATTAATGAATTATGAACCTCGCAGTTTTAAAGCTAATTCTTCTGACACCTATTTCTGTTGGTAAGAAGAACATTTCCATCAACAGATCCTGTCAGGAAGCACTAATTAAAGCTGCTGCTGCTCTTAACTACGTTTTAAGACAACAGAGCTTTAAAAAAAATCGTTGTAACAGCCAGGATTTTATTTAGATTCTCGGTGCAGTCTAATTTGCATAAATTCTAATAAAGCATTATTAGAATCTATTAACACTTGTCTATGGCAATTAATTTTAAGTTTGCCTGTTTGAGTGACTGTGTTTCGTGGCAGCCAAGATAAGGACGCATGGAATGGTAGCAGAGCATGCAGTGCCGATTCAGAAAGAGGCAAGGCCTTCCACAGTAGACAGGGGTGCATGAATGCTGCCTCAGCGTTCAGTGGAAAATTCTTGACTCTTTCCAGAGGGGCCGTCCAATCCAGGCTCCCATCAGAAGTTTATTTTACAATGCATTTATGATATATAAACCAGGTAAACACTATGATATTTCATTACCCAAACCCCAGCACACTGTTCCCAGAGAAAATAGCATTTTAAAACTAATATTGATTATTTAGTACAAACTGCAAAGATCATAAGTTATAATGGAAGGGGGGGAAAACACCAGGGAAAGATTTAAATTTTTATTTTTATTTATGGGTTCTGGCGGCTTTCATGGGAGTTGGTCAGTATTCCAGTAGAAGCAAAAATTAATTCGTGGAAGTGTGTTTATTTACTACAGGGAAGCTAAGCTTCCTTTATTCTCACAAATTACCAAGGAGAGAGGTTATACTGCCCTTCTGAGGTTGACCATCTTTCATCCCTTCCCTTAACTGTGATAGGAATAGGATGCTGGCGCTGGAGCCCCATATTTCATATGGCCCATGGCCGCAGGACAGCTTTGTTGAATGGAATTCTGGCACCTGTGTGGTATCAGGAATTGGGGAGCTCCACCATAATCCTGGTAGGACAGTGCTTATGTTGGCTGTGCCGCCTGGGAGCACTGTGCCTGTCACAACTGGACTGAGAATAACTGGCTCGGGTAGGGTTGGTTCCAGGTTTTGGGCTCCCCTGGACAGACAGCGCCCGGGGGCACCCCACCTGCCTATGCTTCCTTCTTCCACTCACAAGCCCTTTCACTGCCCATGCTCAGTTGCTTGCACCATCTGCACACCTTTTCACCGATAGCATTGGCCAGTGCATGCGGCTGAGAGTGCTGCTGCTGTTGCGACCAGGCGTGCCACTCCTGTGTTCCACCCACATGCCCTTCCTCAGTGACTCTGGGCAGTCGGGAGCAGGGGTACGGGCAGGTGGCAGTGGAGGGATGTGGATGGGGGTCAGCAGCAATACTCCCTCTAAGCCAGGGGTGTCGAACTCATTTGTTATGAGGGCTGGATCTGACATAAATGAGACCTTGTCGGGCCGGGCCATGTGTGTCATCAAATGTAACGCCAGGTAGCAGCGATGTAAACTTGATAAAGGACACAAACACAAAGGTGTTTTTATTTTACTTAAAATAAAAACATGCTTAAAACATTAGCACTCTTGAAATATTTTGTTTATTGAACAGTGTCTGATAACTGACACTTCCTGCTCTGAATTATTGCATCAAAATGTCTGTGCTGTTGCATACTTGAGTATGCTGTTCAGGTGTGTATCTGTAAACTGCAAACCTACAATGACGCAGCAGCAGCAGAACTGGAAGAAGAAGCAGAAGACAGCCAGTTCCACTGCGGGCCTGATAGAAGCCCTCCGGGGCCATATGTTTGACACTCCTGCTCTAAGCTGTGGAGTCTTGTGAGCAAAAATTCTACTTTGTGAGTTACTGGCTTTAAAGTTGTGAGTGAGCAATTTGCTACTGCATAAATTAGTTTGCTCTGGAGCCATCCTTCTTAAGCTAAGACAAAAATGTGTGAGCCAGAGGCTTAAAAACTGTGAGCTAGCTCACACTAACTCAGCTTAGAGGGAACACTGGTCAACAGCAATGGGCCCCACCAGAAGTCCTCCAGGATCTTGGCAGCCCCCCCCCCCAGGTTATACTGACACAGGCCCTTGGCTCAGGGAACCAGTACTGTGATGGTTTGGATGCTCTCTATATGTTTAGCATCAGCCTAGAGTAGGGCCACCAGATGCAAAGGAAGACAGAATACCTTTTCAGTATTTGTGCAGCCCCAGGCAAGAAAGAAGCTGCCCCAGCCCCAGTTCCCTCTCCTGCGTCAGCGTCACTGACAGGAGTCCTGGTTAGACTTGCCTTGGACCTTCCTGGTTGAACAGCCAACAACTCTGCTTGGAGTTACGGGACCAAACCCCCACCAAGTTCACACACAGGGTTGCCACTTGTCTGTGATCTCATCACTCTGTCCCAGGGTTACCAACCTCCAGGTAGTGGCTGGGGGTCCCCAGGTGACAGAGAACTGTTCACCTGGAGAAAGTGGCCACTTTGGTCCCCCTCACAGCGATTTAATCCAATACACGTTTAAGCAAAGTAGTATTTTATTAAAGCCATGATAGAGCGGGAACAAGTTCACTGTCCAGAATGCCTGGGCCAGGGTGGGCAAGGAATAATGTAATACATTCAAACAGGACCAGAACCAATAATCACCATTCCCGCCGAGCGGATGGATTGCGGGTTGCGCGCTCAATTGCTTGAGAAGCAACAGTCCCGAAACCTAAACAATTAAAAAAGGGAGGCAGAGTGGAACCTAAACCTAAACAATTAAAGCTTCACACGGTACAGTTCATTATACAGTTGGCAAAGCAGCTCTCCCCACACACCTGTTAATCTTGCAGATAAGCGTTGCCTAGCGTTTACAGACAGGAATGCATGAGAACACACAGGAAAGATGGGGCATGCGCAGATGCCTGGTGAGGGGGGGGGAACCCTACTGCCTCCCAACCTTCTATGGCAGCTAGCTGACACCTCCGTGGCATTATATCCCACTGGAGCACCTCCCCTCCCAAACTCTGCCCTCTTCAGGCTCCACCCCCAAAACCTCCAGGTGTTTACCAGCCCAGAGCTGTCAACCCTATTCTGTCCACACTAATTGTTTTTTGCTAAAGAACTAGGATCGTGTCCTGAACAGGCCAGTACACCTCAGACAGCTTGACAGAAACTTTCTTTGTTTGACCCTACCGAGGCCCTGTCCTTAGGCTGGGGTTGTGGCATGGGAAAAGAGGATTTAATCCTTTCCCCTCAAATTCCCCCACCCACAAATTCACTCCCCTCGCTGTTGTTTCCTACTTCTTTCTGTGCCTTAGGAAACAGTCCTAAGCAGTATGTTGTCGAAGGCTTTCCGGGCCGGAGTTCATTAGTTGTTGTAGATTTTCCGGGCTGTATGGCTGTGGTCTTGGCAGATCGTTTTATTCAAGGAGTTTACTCCTAGGAAAGTGTTCTTAAGGTTGCAGCTTTTGTGAGGACTGTTTGTCAGCATGTGTCCTGGCAGTGACTTCCATCTCTTCTGCTGCCAGATACTATCCTATTTACGCTCATCTAAACCCTGCAAGTTTCACTCAGACCTACAGTTTGCATTCCTTTGCATTGACCTTTTATTAATTTCAGTCAACGACCAGTTGCTCTGTTAATAAGCCGAGTCTGTAAATGCATAAAATGCGCCAAGTGTTGAAGCCCCTTGATCTTCTTGCCCTTGCTTGCTGCAAAGTTGTTACTGCAAGCAGATGGAAAGAAATGTGTCCTCATTCATCCCCTTCAAAAACGAACTGATAACCTCTTTAAGCCAGCAATTCTGCCTTTCCGCCACATTGCCAGGAAGCAACGCTTTGCAAACATGAAGGCAAGATGGCAGCCTCGTTATCGATTGATCTGTTTTGAAGCCGCGCTTCCCGTCCAATGTGTCCTGTAGAAGAAAGATCTCTAGTAAAAACATAATAGGGTTAAATGGAGCACATTAGAAGCTAGTCCTGAAAGAGATACTGGGAGCCTCCAGGGAGAGGTTGAGAATACACTGTTAAGCTATTTGTAGTTGAAGAGCATTTTGGAGTACTGGAAATTGTCCCTGTAGACAGTGTGCGAAGCTACACATGTGGTGTAGTTATCCAAGTGATAAATTGCATTTATCATGTACTTTTGAAAGACTCACCTGCACTTTGCCCATTAATCTGTATGCGCTTGGGAGTATTTGAACACGGCCTCCGAGGGATTGTGGTTTTAGATGACAAGAACCTTTGTGGAATCCAGTTCTTTTTCTTCTGGTGTGGATTTTTTCTTTCCGGTGTGGATTTTTCTTCCTGTCCAGATTAACACAGGCCAGAGGCTCCGTGGGAACATCTGAAGTATGATAACAAGGAAGAAACAGATGTACTTTGCACTGTTTTGTTCGGTTTTCTAGGAAGCTGGAAGTAAGGTCTCGGATTTGTAGAAAACAATCCATGCTGTTTCTAAGATTCTCACAGTGAGAAGGAAAACACCTTTCCTTTCAGGGGTGCTTTTAGGATTCCAAATGCATCACAATCTTGTTCCTAGGCGTGCCACTTTTACTTGGCTGAAACCCATGCACAAAACACCTGAAACCCATGTTCATGCAAATTAAGCAGGGATGGTTCTAGCATAAGACAAAAATCTAAGGGAAAGGCTTCAGCTGCTTAATTTCTGTATGCCAGGCTGCTGTTAAAGTCAGAGAGGCACCCCCCCATATGTGGTGCACATCCTAGGGAGTAAGTCCCACTGAAGACGTTGGAGCTTATTATGAGTAAATACGCTTAGCACTGGACCATTGGCATTTCCTAGATGGAGAAGTGAGATAAGAGGGAGTGTAGACGATTAATAGTTCAAACTTGTGGAATGAGCATCAGAAAGGGAAAATTAAGGACTAAGTTAAGGAAACAGGGGTGATGCATTTACACACACGTCCCAAATATAGCAGTTTTGTTACTAAATATTTGGAGAATATATCCAGTAATATGGGATGGAAATTTTTCCAAAACAGAAAATCTTCTGATATATATTTTTGCACTGAGAAATTTCCACCCAGCATATATAAATATAGTCTATTTAATCTAGGGCTTTTCCACATTGGTTTTGTCATAGGTTGTGGCTCCATACTGCTACAGTTTATCCCATGATTTCCACATGTATTTTTGTGCCGTTAAGTTTTTGCTTCTTTTTTCAGTTTTTGTCCCCCCTCTTTCCTTCAGCTTTTTTAAAGACAGTTTTTACCCCAGCCTTTTTTTTTGGAAGTCAATTTTGAGTTAGCTTTTTCCTTGTGCACAAATATTTCTGATGGTTTTCTTTGTCCCGCCCACTGCCACTCACCCCACCCACTTTTTGCTGATTAGACTGTCATGCTTGTCAAGCCACTCCCACTCCTCGACTCCACCCTGAAGACTGCGTTCATTTTTTAAATAAAAAGTAAGTCTCTAGCCCTTCACTTGTGGGGATACACCATTTCCCTTATATCTCTGCAAGGAAATGGGCTACAGACTTCCTTTTCTTTTTAAAATGAAACCTGGGGATTCAGAGAACCTGCTAAACCTGTCATTACAACTGTAGAGCTTTGGGAATATACACTGTTGGGTGGAGCAGTGCACCAACTTAATTTGCATACTGGGAGGAGTGTGTGTAGCTAGTTTGCTCACTGTCACCTTGGTAGGTTGTGGAGTATGAGGCCTGGTCATTTTTGAACTGAGAGAGGGGAGAAGTTTTTTTCAGAAGTTCCTGTGTGTGCTCCATATAACTGCTTTATTGCCGAAGGGAAGGTAAGGTTCTCTGAAGTTCCAGCGTTCATTTTTTAAATAAAAAGTAAGTCTCTAGCCCTTCACTTGTGGGGATACACCATTTCCCTTATATCTCTGCAAGGAAATGGGCTACAGACTTCCTTTTCTTTTTAAAATGAAACCTGGGGAGCTTTGGGAATATACACTGTTGGGTGGAGCAGTGCACCAACTTAATTTGCATACTGGGAGGAGTGTGTGTAGCTAGTTTGCTCACTGTCACCTTGGTAGGTTGTGGAGTATGAGGCCTGGTCATTTTTGAACTGAGAGAGGGGAGAAGTTTTTTTTCAGAAGTTCCTGTGTGTGCTCCATATAACTGCTTTATTGCCGAAAGGTCTCAGCTGAAGAAGCAATAGCCATGAGTGGCAAGGAAAGCAAATTCCATTGAGCTTTCATTCAGGACCTTGCTGCTGAGCTGTTCCTATGATGCAGGGACTCCTTCCTAGCCTCTGTTACTATAATCACTTGTTATGGAGGAAGTTAGCCCCCAGACCATCTTTTTTGGACTCAAGCTGATTTCTTCTCATGTTGGTCCTCATAGCCTCTCTCAGCTGAAATCGCTTCCTGGTCAGGAGGGAGGCCCTTAGAACTTTGCTTTGCATAGAACGGCAGCTGAGCCAGCTTCAGCAAGAAAACAGCACTTCCAGGACATTGGCTACAGGATCATGGGCGCTACCTTCTCCCCAAACCAGATTTTACCAAAGGAGACTACTTCGAAAATCCAAGGTACTAGCAGAGAGCTGCACTTTTAATGAACTCAATAGGCCGCCACTCATCTTCAGACTCTGGAACTTTGGTTTGGGAAAGGAAATGAGTTTGGGGGGTAGGGAGAACCATACCAGTGGTGCAAATTGTACTTTCCTCTGTTGCAATAAATAGTTATTTTGTTTAAACCAAGGTTTGTGAGGGTTTTTTTCCTCTAAAGGAGGCTTTAAGAAAGGAGGCTCTACATCCTTTAACCTTGGTTTGAACTGAGAGTGATAATCTTGTTTAGAAGATATCTTCCACTGGACCTTAGAATATGAACTCGGGTTCAACTGATCCTTAGTAAAATTTCCCGGGTACGGATCAATCTAACACTAGTAATTCTGAGAGCATCAGTCCCTTGTTTTCAAGTATTTTATTACTGAAATGTGTATATAATTGTACCTCTAATAACTGTTCTGGTTTTGCATTATTTTTGTGTCTAAACTGCATTTAGGATTTTTTAAAAAAACATTATGAATTATTTCAATGGGTTGAGACTCAATTAGTCAATTGCTTTAAAAATTATTTCTCTATAAGATTCAAACTGAAGAAATAATTCAAGATGGATACAATTGCAGGAGCCAGTTTGTTGGATAAAGCCCCATTAGGTCCTCTGTTGATCTTCTTCTCTCAGTTTATTTAGCTTTTTTTTTTTGCTATAGCTTTTATATTACATCTGTGATGAGATAAACTAAGTTTTGTACAAAATTTACATCTGTGATGAGATAAACTAAGTTTTGTACAAAATTTCCTATTAATAAAGAAATTAAATAAAAATGTTGGATAAAGCCCCATTAGGTCCTGTGTTGATCTTCTCTTGGTTTAGCTTTTTTTTTTTTGCTATAACTTTTATATCACATCTGTGATGAGATAAACTAAATTTTGTAAAACTTTTCCTGTCAATAAAGAAATTAAATAAACATTTAAAAATAAAAGAAAGGAGGCCCTACACCTTAAATCTGCCCTTAGTTCCAACGCCTGCGTTACACAACTATATATCAATATAATGATATTTTAGTGCTTTTTTAAAGTGCAATCATGGTATCAGTATAAGCATGTGCAAAGAATTAACATGGGTGTGTGTGTAGTGTGATGCCACCAATGATGCCACTGATGGCAACAACACCCTCCCTTGGAATCCTAATTATTGTAGGCACATGGGGAAGAAGATAAACTGACTCCACAACTGTGAAAATGCAGAGGGAGAGCGGACATGCAGAAGAACCAGACACAAACCAATTCCAATGCATGTGGATTGACTGCCAAGAAAATCAGGAGTAAATTGAGTATGCAGAAAAGCCCTTGTTGTGGTCAGGGCTGTCGTGCTGCAAATCAGTCATGTTAGACGGGCTAAATGTGGGCTATGAAGCATGGGGCAATCGCCAGTGCTGGCACATGGTATATTTGCCTTCTGTGGCTAACATTATTTAAATTTTGCTAATATTTGAATGGCTACATTTGCTTATTGAAATCTGAATTTGAGAAATTTCTAGTTCAAATTTTCCCAGAAAAGCCACATCACCACCAGATACTGGACATAAGGACAAAATTGTGCCATTTTCCAATGATGCCACTGATGGCAACAACACCCTCCCTTGGAATCCTGATTATTGTAGGCACATGGGGAAGAAGATAAACTGACTCCACAACTGTGAAAATGCAGAGGGAGAGCGGACATGCAGAAGAACCAGACACAAACCAATTCCAATGCATGTGGATTGACTGCCAAGAAAATCAGGAGTAAATTGAGTGTGCAGAAAAGTCCTTGTTGTGGTCAGGGCTGTCGTGTTGCAAATCAGTCATGTTAGATGGGCTAAATGTGGGCTACGAAGCATGGGCTGGCACATGGTATATTTGCCTTCTGTGGCTAACATTATTTAAATTTTGCTAATATTTGAATGGCTACATTTGCTTATTGAAATCTGAATTTGAGAAATTTCTAGTTCTAGTTCAAATTTTCCCAGAAAAGTCACATCACCACCAAATACTGGACATAAGGACAAAATTGGATAGATGTTTCTGACTTGCACATGGGTTACATTGTCTTCCATCCAATGGGAGAGAATTGCCCTCAGTGTTTCAAGTCATGTCTGTTACCGATATGCGGACCAAACTGCACATCATTTGCACTTCCTTGCTTCCCTTTTCCTTAATCAGAACCTCTTTTGATTTAATTTTTTTTCCCTGTAGCAGTTTTGTGCACTTTCCCCCATTCATTGGTAGGTAGTACATTAACTTATTCTATTACTTTATTGGTCAACAGAAAATGATTTTTGTACTGACCTTGCACAGGTCTGGCAATTCCATAATCCCCAATCGACACTGGAACTTGGATCAACCCCACTGACTTTTCTTTTGCACAATTCACAGAAGTGTTTTGAGAGTGTTTAAGCTTCTATGCAATAAGCAAATAACTTAAAACTCATACTGAGGATAGGGAGAGAAGGTGCTAGAGAAGCTGGCATCCTCTCTCTCGTCATGGTGCCAGTGGGAGGAAATGGGGGCTTATGTCACTTCCGGTGGAAACTGAAAGTGGCATGGTGGATGCTCTAGCATTATGCAAAAACTTGGCGGTAAAACTGTGACATAAGTGCAGTGGCCCTGCCCCCTTTTCCTCCAGGGGCTTACTGGCTGCAGCCTGGCAACCCTAGAAGGTATGCATGTTCCGCAAACCACTGAAAAGCAGAGCAGACCGTAGTTTTAGCGATTCAAAGATAGTATGCTAAAGCCATCATTGCTCACCATTGTACTGAACTCATGTGTCTGGCTTTCATCTCTGGTCAAACCGGTTTTGCAGGTTTGTAAAACAGGACAGAACCTGCAAACACAGTAAATAGTAGGAGGAGATCAAACACTAGAGCTCTAAAATAAACTCTCCAGTCCCTTTAAGTGTCTATATAAAGAGCGGCTCCAAGAGCCCCTGGTTTTGTGCTGGTAGGGCCAGGGATTAAATGTGCCATTTTCCTGATTTCAATTGCCCCACCCCACCCCCGGTGTCTCTTGCCTCAGTAGGGAACACAGCTGAAGCAAAGCTTACAGGGTCCAGTGTGTGTACATGTGTGTGTGTGTGTGTGTGCTCACCATGCCTCTTATAACTAGGGCTGCCAACCTCCAGGTGGCACCTGGAGATCTCCTGCTATTGTACTTGATCTCCAGATGGCCAAGATCAAAGTGGCCGGTGTGAAGGGTGGACTCTACGGCATTGTACCCTGCTGAGTTCCTTCTCTTCCCCAAACCCCACCCTCCCCCAGTTGCTCGAAAGCCAGTCAAATACGACTCTAGGGGGTGGTGCTCATCTCCAAGCTGTAGAGCCAGCGCTGTCCAAAGACGTTTCCGTGGTCATGTGGCTGGTATGACTAAACGCCAAGGTGCATGGTACGCTGTTACCTTCCCACCGAAGCGGTACCTATTTATCTACTTGCGGTTTCTTGCTTTCAGACTGCTAGGCTGGCA
>NW_015169183.1:860211-861668 GCF_001447785.1 Gekko japonicus | reverse complement strand
GCGGCGGCCAGGACCATTGGGGGCATGGTGTGTGGCCTTATGACACACTTCCGGTGATGTCAGGGGGTGTGGCCTTATGACACACTTCCGGTGATGTCAGGGGGTGTGGCATATGCTAATGAGTTATGCTAATGAGTTCCCCTAGCTCTTTTTCAATGAAACAACCCCTGTGTGATGTCAGGGGGTGTGGCCTTATGACACACTTCCGGTGATGTCAGGGGGTGTGGCCTTATGACACACTTCCGGTGATGTCAGGGGGTGTGGCATATGCTAATGAGTTATGCTAATGAGTTCCCCTAGCTCTTTTTCAATGAAACAACCCCTGATATAAAGTACTGAGACTGAGGCATAGCGTAGTGGTTTCAGCTCATACTTTATTAGTTAAATGGAGAACTTGAGATAACTTGCGGGACCCACAGCCCGCTTATATTCTCATTCAAACCACACCCAACACACACACACACACACTCCCGTGATAGGCTATGCACAATACTACTTTCACTCACTGGTTTCCTTTAGGATTCGGACTGGCCGATTGGCGAGTCCTAGGACCCTCTGTTTCTATTGTTGCCGGTAGTGAAGCTCAGCCGGCCACGTGTGAGCTCGACCGCCTGTGCAGTCTCGCTTGGTATACAACAATATATATATGAATTATATTAATATATAAACAAGTAAAGTATGTGTGCACGTGCTCAGAAAGGGATCCATACACCAAATAATAAATGACCATATCAGAGCTGAATATTCCATGCGAGTATTTGCAGGCGTGTGCAGTCTCGCTTGGTATACAACAATATATATATATATTAATTATATTAATATATAAACAAGTAAAGTATGTGTGCACGTGCTCAGAAAGGGATCCATACACCAAATAATAAATGACCATATCAGAGCTGAATATTCCATGCGAGTATTTGCAGTAGCTCCTCCTAACAGGTTGTCATTGTTTGGTGTTTCCAACCAACATGTATGTGTCAAGTCCCCTGTCAGGGGAAACCAAGAGGTACCGAACTGTTCAATGGAGACAAATCTAATGGCAAGTGTTTGTCCTCTTCTATCTCTTTTGATTTGGGAAGGTTTTCACTGAAAGCATGCCCAGAGACTTACGCCTGCATTTCCTATCAGAGTTGCAGACTCCCTAAGTAGAGAATTTATGGATCAACAAGTTTGCCTGCCATGAAAAACTACAACACGGGGGCTTTTGGAGGAGAAACAAGAAAGAAGTCGTCTATTTCCACTGTGTCCTTGATCACTCTGAACAGGTCCAGACAGAGCTGAAGACACGTTTATAGTCGAAACAGGATGAGATGTGGCAAGATCCATGGCAAGCTCTGTGCAAAGAGTTTTAATGCTAAATTTCATACCCGAAGACCTCCGGTTAGGATTGGGTTTGCACAGGCATGGTGTTGCCTATTCAGACTACCCCCTCCCGCATTGCTGTTTGCCATGGAAGG
>NW_015169183.1:851259-860196 GCF_001447785.1 Gekko japonicus | reverse complement strand
CTGGGTCATACTAAAACGAATGACAGAGGAAGACATCTGAAACCCATCCTTTGGTTCCTTCTGAACGACTAGTTTTAGATTGGATTTTGGTCCCCATTAAAGCATAGAAGGAGATCTTTATGGACCATCACCAAATGGCAGACGACAATATCCTGGCAAGCCAGTGCTTGAATTAAATCTGAAAGCTCCACCTCCTGACTTTGTCCACTTTTAGACCCTTCCACGTGTCCTCCTAAGTTACCCCCCAACTGTGTTTCTAGAAATTTGTTCATATAGTTTGTGTCATTATATTATTTATTTAGAAGATCTATGCCACCTCTCCAAAGAACTTGCACGAGACCTGTCCCTCCCTCCCCCAGCTTAGCCCGAGCTCATCAGAGCTTGGAAGCTAAGCAGGGTTAGCCCTGGTTATAACTTAGATGGGAGACCACAAAGGAGGACCAAGGTCACTACGCAGAAGAAGGCAATGGCAAACCACCTCTGCTCATCTCTTGCCTGGAACGCCCTGTAGTGGGGACCACCATGAGTTGGTTGAGACTGGACACCACATTCTTCTCCTTCTCCAACAGTGCAGCAGAAAGTGGAAAGCGGGGGGAGTAGAGCTCCATTGTCTTGTGTGAGTGTGCATGCATCAAAAAGTAAATTGTGCTGTACTGTTCTGTAGTTGAAGCAACCTGCCAAAGAGCCAGAAGCCTGTCAATGAGCAAGACGAACGATCCATCAACAAATCAACTCCTTGTTCGCAACTAGCAAGCAGGACGTGAGCCAAACTGGCAGGTTTTCAAGCACCCCTACTATTTATGAGCATCTTCAGTACTCAAAACCCAGAAGTGAAGCACAGATTTGAATACTGCATGAAATTAGATGCAGATTGTACGAGCCACTAACATTAGAGGCTGTACGTATCCCACACAGTGCAGACTTGCCTTACAAGCAGTAAAAGTCAAGCAATGAAACGCTGATACTCCATGTTAGCCCATTAGTATCGGGGGTTTCCTCTAGGATTTGTGGCCAGTTGGCAATACCTTAAAAACCTATCACGTGACAATGGCAGCACTAAGAAGAGAAGAAGAACCCTGCTGCATCAGACCAGTGGTCTATCTAGTCCACCACCCTGTCTCACATAGTGGCCAACCAGTTCTTCTGGGGAGCCAACAAAAGGCCACAGAACCTGAGGCCTTCCCTTGATGTTGCCTCCTGGCAGTGGTATTCAGAGGCTGACTGCCTCTGAACATGGAGATTCCCTTTAGTCAGGGGTCGTTTCGTAGAAAAAGAGCTAGGGGAACTCATTAGCATAACTCATTAGCATATGCCACACCCTCTGACATCACCGGAAGTGTGTCATAAGGCCATACACCCCGCCCCCAATGGTCCCGGCCGCCGGTGCCGGCCTTGCAGCTCCACTGCCGAGCCCCATGAGGGGCCCGGCGGTGGATCTGCAGGGCCGGCGGGAGTGCAAGGAAGCCCCGCGAAGGCCCTCCCTGGCTCCAGGCAGGCAGGGGTGGGGAGAGGCAGGGAGGAAGCAACTTACCCCGTACCTCACCTGGGGGAACTGCAATCCCCCGTGATCCCCCCCGAAATGACCTCTGCCTTTAGTCCTCGTGGCTAGTAGTCACTGGTAGACTTATCCTCCATGAATCTGTCTAATCCTGTTTTAAAGCTGACTGCCTGTGGCCATCACTACATCCTCTGGCAGCAAATTCCACATATTAATCACTCGCTGTGTAAAGAAATATTTCGTTTTGTCCATTCTGAACTTACTGTCCATCAGCTTCATTGGATGCCCTTGAGTTCAAATATTTTGGGAGAGGGAGAACAATTTCTCGTTGTCAACTCTCTCCACCCCATGCAAAATTTTATAAAGCTCTATTATGCCCCCCTTAGTCATACCTCTTCTAAACTGTCTTGATTGCCCTCCTCTGTACTTTTTCCAGCTCTGCAGTGTTCTTTTTGAGATACGGTGACCAGAACTGCGCACAGTACTTCAAACAAGGCCATAGTATAGATCTATACAGGAACATTATGATATCGGCCATTTTGTTGTCTGTCCTTTTCCTACCTGAAGTTGGGACTTTTTGTTCCAACGTGCATCTTCTTATACTTAGCTACATTGAACTTCATTTGCTACACTGTTGGCCAGTTTGGTGTAGTGGTTAAGTGCACAGACTCTAATCTGGGAGAACCGGGTTTGATTCCCCACTCCTCCACTTGCACCTGGCTGGATGACCTTGGGCAATCCATAGTTCTGATAAGAGCTGTTCTCTCAGACCTCTCTCAGCCCCACCTACCTCAGAGGGTGTCTGTTGTGGGGAGGGGAAGGGGAAGGAGTTTATAAGCTGCTATGAGACACCTTTGGGTAGTATAAATCCAATCTCTTCTTCTTCTCTCTCACACAATTTGTGGAGATCCTCCTGATGCTCTTCACAGTCATCCTTGGTTTTCACCATCCTGAATAATTTTGTGTCATCTGCAAACATGGCCGCTACACTACTCACACCTAGTTCCAGATCATTTATGAAAAATTAAATAATACCAGCCCCAATACTGATCATGTGGGCCCCCACTGCTTACTTCCCTGCATTGTGAGAACTGTCCACTGACCCCTACTCTTTGCTTGCTGTCATTTAACTAGCTTTGAATCAGTAAGAGAACCTGTCCTCTTATCCCATGACAGCTAAATGTACTCAGGAGTCTTTGATGAGGCACCTTGTCAAAAGCCTTTTGAAAGACCAAGTGTTTAATGTGTACAGAGTCACCGTTGCCTACATGCTTCCTCCCTTTCTCAAACAACAACAGCTGATCAGGTTTGCTATCCTGAAGCATTACAGAAGTGCAAGATAATGTGCTTAATTTTTGATTTTCTAGAAAGCATTTTAACTTCTCTCTCTGGTGAATATTGCTGTGTTGTCAAGATCTTGGTAGTTACCTTACTAATGGCTTTATTTGTGTTCAGATTCTGATTACGGAGCCTACTTTAAACGTCCACATTATAAAAGAGTGCTAATTTAAATGGAAAACAAGAAACAAGCTGTCCTCACTTCCTTCTGCTAATAGGGTCAGCTGCAGTGGGTGAAATTTACATATTGCTACTGTGACTAACGTTTGATGCTGTATTCTGAAGCAGCAGTTAAGGACTAGACCTCATCACAATTGCAATCCATCAGATGCCACAGCCTTTTCTGACAAACCGGTTCCTCGTAGATTCCATTCAGCAGGGTTCAGCATGCTGGCGATTACATTCAAGATTAAATTCCAAAGCAAATCTCTATTTTTCAAAGTCTTAGCTGCAATTTCTTCTTTTTCTTTTGTAGAAGGAACTTCCTAAGAAATCAGATTAGGGTGGGCTTTGTGGAATGGATGTTGAGTACATGATACGCGTAGGAACAGATGATGTAATCCATTATGCCTCCCCTCCTATACTTTTTCAAGAGTTGTTGGTGCTCATTTGTGAACATGAAGCAGTACGAAATCATTAGTCTTTAGTAGCAAACTTGAGAGATGATGATGATGACGATGATGAGCTATAAGGGCTGCCTTCAATGTGTTGAGAAATTTCAACTGGTTTAAAAGGCAGCATGCCATGATTTTAACAGGAGCCTGTGATAGAGAAAGTATAACACCAGTTCTGGCCAAATTGCACTGGTTGCCAATTTGTTTCCAGGCCCAATACTGGAATATACTGTCTTTTGCCTTGAGAAGCTCCGAGCAGTTCAGGAGCAGGATACTGGAATACCCACCTTACCCACACATGCTTGCCCATGTCCTTAGACTGGCCTCTGTTGCCCTGCTCTGGACACCAATGGTAGCTTAGGTAAGGTTGGCATGCTTGTGGCCTTTTCTAGGGTTGCCAGGTCCCCCTTGGCCACCGGTGGGAGGTTGGGGGGAGGGGGTTAGGATTGCTTGCCAGCTCCAGGTTGGGAAAATCTGGGAGATTTGAGGGTGGAGCCTGGGGGAGGACAAGGATCTCAGTGGGGGTACAATGCCATAGAGTCCACCCACCAGAGAAGCCACATTCTCCAGGGGAACTGATCTCTGTAGTCTGGAGATGAGCTGTAATTCTGGGGGACCCCCAGGTCCCACCTGGAGGCGGGCACGCCTGGCCTTTTCAGCCATATCTCCCAGCAGTGGAATTCATGTGTTTCTTTCTTTTCTTTCTTTTTTTTAAGTACCCATAGGTACACTTTTATTAATTTTTTATAATCTACAACAAACAAATCTACACACTACAAACAGACACTCTACTACACATAACATATATACCAAGAGTGCAGTTACATCATATGCTTATACGCAATTACTTAATTAATAAAAATGCTATATCAAACACTTTCCATTCTTCTGTCTTCTGTGTTCTCAAGTCCATTGCGCTATCATTGCCTAATCTTCTATTACATTTGCATTATACCAATCATAAAACTTTTTCCATGTTTTTTTGAAATGTCCACTCTTTGCTTAATCTCATTTCTAAAGTCAATTTATCATTTTCTGCTGTTTCAAAAAGTTTATTCACAAACTCCTGTTTCGTTGGTATCACCATAGTTTTCCAATATTTGGCATATAAGATTCTTGCAGCTGTCGTCATATAAACAGTCAAATACCTATTCTCTTTTTGATGTGTTTGTTTCTAGATGGTTAATCAGACCTCCCCATTCCCAACTTTCTGGAAACTTGTTAAGACCTTTCTGTTCCAGAAAACTTTTCATGTTTCTTTTCCTTCACCTCATGATATGATCATTTAATCTGCAATGCCAAATTTTTGGTTCACCGGGGATTGATGATTTTATTACTACTGGTTTGGGTTGTTTTTTTTTTTGAAATTTTGAATTCCTTCTTGTTGGGAATAAAGAAAACAAGCACTTCCAAAATTATTGGAAACATGGGGTGGAGCTGTGTAATGGTGGAAGGGTTAATCTTCCTCCCCTCTTCCTGTGTCGACCCCATGTAAATCAGGAGCCTGCATGGCTGTAGTTAGAAAAACTGCGGGAAAGATGTGTCTTTTGGGGTGTGACCACCATCCAATTTAATTATATATCCTCCTTTGCATAGCTCTCTGCCTTTGTTGTACTGAATGGATTTCAGGTCTGTTGTGAGAGGAATTCCGTATATTACAGTCCAACTGAATCATAATACAAATCTTAACATTTAAAAATCCTGAAATTTTGTTCCCCTCCCATCTGCTGCTGCAGCTCCCAGTGTCTCCTGAAATGCTGTTCTGGGGTATTTTTTTTTTGGGGGGGGGTGAAAGGTGAAAAGGTGAAGGTGGGAATGCCATGCTGTGTAGGTGAAAATACTTCCACCTTTGGAAACACTCCAGTGAATCCAAGCCTTTGTCTGCTTTTTTAAAAATAACTGCTGATATTTTGTTCTCCTGCCATTTGCATTTCTGTTCTAGTTTGTCTGCTTAATGTTTCTGTAAACTTGGAATAATTACTCTACTGTTGTGATTTCAGTTGTTTTCAATCACGTAGTTATCTTCTTCAGAAATCACCTTTGGGTTGAGGGTTAGAGTATAAATACTTAAAAGAAATAAGCACATTCTTTAAAAAGCATCATCCTGCTTTCCAATATGTAGTGCTCACAAAGCTGCTTATACCTACATCAAACATAAAATCTGCCAAATTTAAAAATCAAGCAATAAATAAAAAGCTTAAGAATATATCCTGAAAACCCAGTAATTAGAGGACAAGGGGGAAAAATAAAGCCCAAATAAATTAAGTGTCCTCCAGTGCTTTTTTTTGTGGGGGGCTGACAGGACGCATGGGAATGGAGTTCCGGAACATCTTTGACAAAATTCTTTTTAAAATGTTTAAAAGTACATGAGTTTTCAGTGTACAGATTGAAAACTTCCTTTCAATTTTGAGAGTTACAGCACCTCTTTTTCCACAAAAAAAGCCCTGTCCATCCCCATGATAATATTAGAAAACTGGCATAAAACACAAACCAGGAAGATGCAAAACCAGTACTCTTACTTCAAACATCTTACCCACAGGAAACTTAAACACCTCATGAAAAAGAATTTTTTTACCATCTTCGTTGGAGAAAAAATTCAGATCACCTCCTGATACAGGGAGTCTTGGGCACCAACACTGAAAAGGCCCTGTCATTAGTAGCTACAGCTGATAAAAAACATATCTTTTTTTGGGCTAAAAGTTTCTAGAGGACACACAGGCAGGGTATGCAAACAAGCCCTAGTTATTGTTTGCAACAAGCTGGGTATTAAGTGACATCTCTAAACCACAGTTTTTTCCTAGAGGTGAAAACTTTATCTATCTGTAAAGCAAATCTATGCAACATGAACTTTGCTTCTTTTATTGTAGTGTTATTCTACTACTGTATAAATATCAGCTTTCATGCTGCAAATGCCAAATCGTGCGTCAAAATGTTTGCTTATCTGTAATGTTTAGATTAAACTCAAATGTACTGATAGTCCAGCTTTGGCTGCCACTAAACTCGGGTGTGATACAAAAAAATTCATGTGCGTCTTTGTAAGCACATGCTTGAGGCGTCAAAATTCTGGGCTTTTTCATACTGGGAGAAAAGAAGGGGGGGAATCGAGTGCCTACCCTGTGTATATTTGTAGTAAGATAATAAATCATGTTATAGGGCAGGAAACCCACTACTGTTTAGATGTTGCAGCAAAGCAGAATTGCACGCTTCAAGGTCCATTGAAATCAGTGGGCTTAGAACAGTGTAACTTCTTAGGATTGCAATGTTATCTGGAATTAAGAAGAAGAAGAGGAGGAGGAGGAGGAGGAGAGATTGGATTTATACTCTGCCCTTCACTACTTGAAGGAGTCTCAGAGCGGCTTACAATCTCCTTTCCCTTCCCCTCCCCACAACAGACACCCTGTGAGGTAGGTGGGGCTGAGAGAGCTCTTTCAAGAACTGCTCTTGAGAGAACAGCTCTGAGAGAACTTGTGACTGATCCAAGGTAACACCAGCAGCTGCAAGTGGAGGAGTGGGGAATCAAACCCGGTTTGCCCAGATCAGAGTCCAGGCTCCTAAACACTACACTAAAGTGGCTCTCTTAGTTCACTTAGTTTAATGTGAGTTGTAGTCCCAACTAAATGGAGGTAAATGCAAGCCGTACCTAATGCTAAAGAAAGTTCTTGGATAGAAGTGTACAGGATCAGAAGCGGCTGTGCAAATGGTTGTTATTTGCACAGGGCTATCAGTATATGTAGAGCTTTACAAAGTAACATTAGCAAAGAAACTCATTTCTGTTTCAGGCAATTTACAATCTAAGGGCTGGTCCACATTAATGCAAGGGAATAAGATGGAAGAATGGAGGATCCCACTTCACAAGTGCAAGTGGAGGGTCGATAAAGAGATGTCATTGTGGAAATCTCCTCTGTGTTAAAAGCTCCTCAAAAACAGAAAGGAAGCGAAGAGAGCAGGACTCTGTCCTCTTCACTCTCCAGTGGGGCAGTCTGTTCCATCACCTCTGTTGTCTGCCCCTTCATTTAATGCTCTTCACATCCTAGGACCCTCAGACTTTTTGGCCTGCATGTCCCATTTCACTTCCACACACCAGTTACACTCTTCATACCTCTTTCTCCTTGCAGTGTCCTCTCTTCAGACTGTCTGTACAGCAACACCTACCTCATGGGCTTTCTATGTGGTAGGTCCAGTCCTCTGGAATGGTCTACTGGCATGGGTACAGAGGGCACCTTCTCTGGCTACGCTTAAGAAGGTATGCAAGATTGAACATATGCTATTAAATAGATGGCCAATGCATATACAATCTAGTAGTTGTAATGTATTCTTAGCTGCCATGAGTACATTAGGATGTATGGGAAACCTCCCATAGGGAAGCAATGTTAAGCTTCGTCTTGGACAGAGGATTCTCGTCCAAGACTCACGACCCAATCACATTCAAGCAAGCTGCAAGCGGGAACGTTTGTGATTGGTCCTTATGCGCTCAACCTGATAGGTTGTTATGTGTATAGTGGGAGTGGCTATGTTAGCCGGGAATGTTTAAATACCGGGCAGTTTCAATGGGCAAACTGTTCGGGCTATCAGATGTTGTACCGTGTCGAAGAAGTGAAGAAAGAGCTGAATAAACTTGAGTCTTTTACTGAAATCACTCTCTGACTCATTGTTAAGCGCCGGACTTAACAATTGGCGACGAGGGTGGGATGCTAGTGCGGGTAGGCAGCCCCGCTACATCCAGACCCACGACGGACAACGAAGAGCAGCAGCTCGCCGTGGCCAGTCAGCAACGGGCACCACCAGAGCCGGTGGCAGCGATTGCAATGATGGCCAATAGCCCGAAGTTCGAGGCCTTCGAACCAGCGACCGAGGACTGGGACTCCTACCTGTCAAGGTTCGGGTTCCACCTCGAAGCCTCCGACATCACGACGGAGGAGAAGAAGCGGGCGACGCTCCTGAGCTCTTGCGGAAAGAGCGTGTTCGACATCGCCCGGTCCCTGGTGGCACCAGCGGACATCTCGACCGTCTCGTACAAGGACCTGACCGAGAAGCTGCAGGCACATTTCTCCCCGAAGCCATCGGAGATTGCGTGCCGGCATGCCTTCTACAAGAGGGGTCAGGCGGCCAGCGAGTCGGTGGCGGAGTTTGTGGCTGCCCTACGAAAGGCGGCAAGGCCCTGCAACTTCGCGAATGTGGAAGAGGCCCTCCGAGACCGGCTCGTGTGCGGTATGAGGGACGACCGGCTGCAACAGAGGCTGTTCGCTAGAAAGGAGCTGACCTGGGCAACGGCCTACGACGAGGCCATCGCCGCGGAAGCAGCCGACAAATCGACCCGAGAGGTGCGTCAGCGTTTGGCAGCGACGGAGCTGCGCGTTCACCACCAGGGGGCCGACAGTGACAGCGAGGGTAAGCTGAGTGACGTCTGCATCGTCAAAAAGAAGGCAGACCAGCGGACCCCAGTGAAGACTTCGACCAGCCCAGCCTGCGCAGGCTGGGGCGGGAAGC
>NW_015169183.1:845556-847250 GCF_001447785.1 Gekko japonicus | reverse complement strand
ATGCAGTAGCCTTATTTTGGAAAGACACTAAAAGTCCTCAACAACATCATTGGCATGCTAAACTTTGGAAGTTCTATATAATGTCAAAAATAACAGAAAATGTAGATGGAAGAGATGTATACATATCTTCTTAAGATCATGCTATGATTTGGTTCCCTATTGTGAATTATTTAATGGATCAGGATGAAATCCCTACTACAGTTAATGACTTAAACCTATGGTAAGATGTGAATGTCTCATTGATCTGAAAAATGTAACCTGATACTGTAACTTTGAAAATGTAATACTCTTTTTAGCAACTCTAGCACTCTTTTCCTGTATACTCCAACTTACCTGTTTTGTTAATTGATACTTTTCTTTGCATTTATTAATAATATGTTATTTTTTTTAAAAAGAAGGTATGCAAGACAATCCTATTGGAGAGGGCATTTGGTGGAACATGAAGACGCAGCAGATTTAGCTGTGTGTTTTTAAGTCTGTATTTTTTTAAAAAAATCTAGGTATGTTTTTATCCGAAAGGACTTTTAGGCTTTGCATCCTTGCAAGCAGTGGCCTTGAGTCAAAGTAAGGCAGGATATAAATATTTTGAAATTTTTTAAAAAATCCCCCCTTGCTGTCCTGCATATGTGAGCCAAAGCTAAATTCTGATTGCAGGAAAAGCAATATGGCAAAAGCAGGAAAGGAGAAGCAAGAGACAGCAGGAGCAAACAGTATTGACTTGGGCTGTGTTTTGGTTGGGAGTGTGGAGTCAGGGTTACACCCAAGGCTTTGTGGAAAAAGTGACTCGCTACAGCACCAGCTGATCCGAGATGATAAGAGAGAGCCAGTCTGGTATAATGGTTACGTATGCGGACTCTAACCTGAGAGAACTGGGTTTGATTCCCCACTCCTCCACATGCAGCTGCTGGATGACCTTATGCAAGTCATAGCTCTGACAAGAGCTGTCCTTGAAAGAGCAGTTCTAGAAAGAGCTCTCTCAGCCCTACCTACCTCACAGGCAATGTTCCCTCTAAGCTGTGGAGTCTTGTGAGCAAAAATTCTACTTTGCGAGCTACTGGAATTAAAGTTGTGAGCGAGCGATTTGGGTACTGCATAAATTAGTTTGCTCTGGAGCCATCCTTCCTGAGCTGAGACAACAATGTGTGAGCTGAAGGCTAAAAAACTGTGAGCTGGCTCCCACTAATTCAGCTTAGCGGGAACACTGCTCACAGGGTGTCTGTTGTGGGGCGGGGAAGGGAAAGGAGATTGTAAACCGCTCTGAGACTCTGTGTGAAGGGTGGGCTATAAATCCAATCTCCTCCTCCTCATAAAAGGACTACAAGAAATAATTGTAATTTCATAGTGTGTCCCTGACCCTCTATTGGGATTCAGTATGACCCTACCACGAAACAATGCCACCTGAAAACATTGCTTTTTATTTGATATGATTGTCATTCCGGCATTTGCTACAAGTTTGGCCCCGTTCATACGAGCCCATTTGGGCCGGGAGCGGGACGGAACTGGGGCGGAGCAAACAGGCGCGATCTCACCTCAACATCTGGCGAGCGTGCCGTCTCCGTCCCTGATCCGTCCCAACGGCCCAAACTGCGCCGCAAAAAACAACCACCTCTCTAGGTGGTTGCATCCATTGGTGCGGCGCAGGCAGGGCTGTGGGATCGGCGGCGCGTCCTTGCGCCGCCGCATCCCGGCCCCCA
>NW_015169183.1:829615-845154 GCF_001447785.1 Gekko japonicus | reverse complement strand
TATATATATATATGAAAGAAACAAATGCAGATATTGGAGAAATTTCTGCAAAAAAAAGTGGCCCCGGGAAGCTGCTTCAGTGAAAAATCCCGTGTATCTATTCTGCTCTAAGGGTCTGCTGTGAGCATGCCGGAGGAATTAATTTCGGAGGTGTCATTTTGTCTCTTCTTGGTCAGAGATTCCTAACATTTCAAAGCAATGTCAAGATGACCTGATTGGAACGTACATATTCAGGCAACATGCTGTGTCTTTATCCAAACATTGGGAGTCAAAATCTTTTTATTCCAGTCCATGACCAGAATAATAAAATTAACAATAAAAGCAACCAAAATATGAGCTAGAACAAATCTTGTTGCTAGTACCTGACAACAAGGATGAACACTAACATGCTGTGTCTTTATCCAAACATTGGGGGAGAAAAATAATATCTATTCCCCCACTCTTTTTTAGCTTCCTTTCATCACCCCGTCAAAACTGCAAGGTTTAACCAGGGGAAAAAATGTGGTTTTTAAAATCTATTCTCGATATACCATCATTTTAGTGTACGGCTAGGTCTGTACCCAGTTTCAGTGGTCCCGTCAGCAATTTTCTTTCTTTAATTTCCATGCTGCCTTCTCCCAAAATAGATCCAAAGCAATTTACAACTTATCCCAGCTCTCTCCCCATGTTAGAACAATCCATTCAAAACAGAACTGAAGAGGAGGTTAAATTCAGGCTAGGGGCAGCTCAACAGCCAGTGTTCCATGTGGTAAGTGAGCGACAACAGGAATGAGAGAGAGAGATTGACAAAACAAGACACAGTGCAAAAGCCTCGGTCATTACAGGGAAGATGTTGCTAGGTGTCCAAAGGACAACAGAGCACGCAGTAAGAAGGTCTCTGGTAGCTCTATAAACAGTCGAAACCATTGAAAAGGTATCTCCCTTGCTGCTGCCTGGCTAACTCAGAAGGCAGAGACACCCAAAGAAGGGCCTCTGAAAAAAAACCTCAGCAGGTGGGCAGGTAGATTGAGGAGGAGGCGGCTCTTCAGGTACCCTGGTCCAAGGCCGTGTAGATCATTAATTCTCATCATTAATTCTCATCACACCGGGTTCCAGTTAACAACCTGTTAACCATATTCTGAACTAGCCAAAGTTTTCTGAAGTTTAAAGCCAGCCACTATCGAGGTACAGGGTTTCAATGGGAAGTTTGAAAAACATTGGTTTACAACGTTGCTATTTATTTATTTATGTTATTTCTTGTCCACCTTTCTCACATGGACTCAAGGCGGATTACACACAGTGAGTCAGTACAGTTAACAAGACAGGATATTCAATAACTAGCCATAACTAACTAACAATAACTAATATTTCTTGCCAGTGGTCAATTTCCTGGCTTTCCCATTACTTCTACCATTTGATTTACAGAGGCCCTGTTCATATGAGCTCATTTGGGCCGGGAGCGGGACGGAACGGGGGCGGAGCAAATGGGCGCGATCCCACCTCAACATCTGGGGAGCGTGCCATCTCCGTCCCTGATCCATCCCAAATGCCGATACCGCGCCGTAAAAAAGAACCACCTATCTAGGTGGTTGCATCCATTGGAGCGCCTCGAGCTGGGCTGTGGGATTGGCGGCGCGTCCTTGCGCCACCGCATCCCGGCCCCCGGCCGTACTGCGCATGCTCGAGCATGCGCAGTTCGGCAGCCTCTCCCTCCCATCAGACTTTTCCTCCCCGGCATCTGATCGTGCCGGGGAGCGATGCGCTGCGGCTCAGGGGATCCGTGGGATCCCGCCGCGGCGTCTCAAGTTTGGAGCGGCTCTGAGTAGCCGCGTTTTAGCCATCCCATGTGGCAGGGGCCCGAGATATACAATACTGGCATCAACAGTGGATGTTGAAGGGGTGCCTCATGATATGTGTATGTCGTACGCTTTTTGGGGAGTAGGGGGTTAAAACATTTGCAAGTGTGGCATACTTTGTGGGTGGTCCCATAACCCAGTGTTTCCCAACGTGTGGGAGTTGCAGAACCTCTAAATGTGGGTTGTGGGCCAGCCCTCTCTAATGGCCACCCCTGCCCTTTCCATTGTTCTCTTTTGTATTTTGGAAACCAAGATCTGATGGTAGAAACAGTATCTTCCATGTCAAACAATGGTTGGTATTTTTTCTTCACTGCATAGTCATGTTGATCAAGAAAAACGTGTCCTGATTAGGGGTGTTAAATTTTTTAAATCGGTATTTTTCTGTTCAGGTCAATTGGACCTGAAAAAAATGGCTGGATTTCCGAAAAATCATGGATTCAAATACTGGTATGGTATTTGGATCCATCCAGGATTTTTTTTTTTTGGAAATCCCGATTTTTGGCAGGTAGACAGCTGGGTGGCGAACCCGCGTACTGACCGTATGGTGACTTGCCTGCCTGGTGCGAAGGTAGCGGACATTACGCGTGTTTTAGATAGGCTGGTAGATAGTGCTGGGGAGGAGCCAGTGGTCGTGGTGCATGTCGGCACCAACGATGTGGGGAAATGCAGTCGTGAGGTCCTGGAGGAGAAATTTAGGCTGCTGGGCAGGAAACTTAGGTCCAGGACCTCCAAGGTAGCCTTCTCAGAAGTGTTACCTGTTCCACGCGCAGGGCCGGAGAGACAGGCAGAGATCAGGAGTCTCAATGCGTGGATGAGACGATGGTGTAGGGGGGAAGGGTTCAGGTTTGTTAGGCACTGGGATACTTTTTGGAACAAGAGGGAGCTGTACAGGCGAGACGGTCTCCACTTGTCCCGAGAAGGAACCAGGCTGCTGGCACTTAAAATCAAAAAGGTGGCAGAGCAGCTTTTAAACTGAATATTGGGGGAAAGCCGACAGGAGATGAAAAGTCTCTGGTTCGGGTTGGCTCATCTCAGAGAGATGAGGGGGTACCTGTTGCTTTTCTACAGGGAGGTGGATTGAAATTGTCCACAGAGGCCATGGCTGGTGACATGGACTGCCGGACAACGACTCGAGATAGCAAGAGGAAGGATGCAGGCTTAACTTGTAAGGGAAATTACAGCTGTTTCTATACAAATGCTAGAAGTGTCCGAGGTAAAATCGGGGAGTTGGAGTGCTTGGTGTCGGAGGGAAAAATAGACATTGTGGGTATTTCTGAAACTTGGTGGGATGAGGAAAATCAGTGGGACACAGTGATTCCCGGTTATATATTATATCGGAAGGATAGGGGGGGAAGGGTTGGAGGTGGGGTAGCTCTGTATGTCAGAGAGGGTATAAAGTCTAGAAAGATTGAGAGGCTAAGTGAATTGGATTCGCTTCTGGAAGTTCTATGGGTTGAAATAGGGGGGCCAAAAGGAAACTTAACACTGGGAGTTTGTTATCGCCCACCAGATCAAAAGATAGAGGAGGATTATAAAATGATGAATGCCTTAAAGATAGCAACTAGACAAAAACACTGTGTAATAATAGGTGATTTTAACTACCCACACATTGATTGGGTCAATATGTGTTCTAGCCGGGAAAAAGAGATTGAGTTTCTAGACACTCTAAATGACTGTGCTATGGAGCAGATGGTCACGGAACCTACCAGGGGAGAGGCGATCCTTGATTTGGTCCTAAGTAACACTCAAGACCTGGTGAGAGATGTAAAAGTGATTGCACCGCTTGGAAACAGTGATCATAATGTTGTTGAGTTCATCATTTGTACAAATAGAGAATTGGCCAAAAAGACTCACACAACCATTTTTAACTTTAAAAGGGGTAATTTCTCTGATATGAGGGGACACGTGGGGAGGAAACTGAAAGGAAAAGTAGAAAGGGTCAAAACAATTGGGGAAGCTTGGGATCTATTTAAAACTACGATCCTAGAAGCTCAAAAAATATATATTCCGCAGGTTAGGAAAGGCACAAACAGGTATAGGAAAAAGCCTGCATGGTTAACAAACAGAGTAATGGAGGCTGTAAAAAGTAAAAAGAATTCCTTTAAGCAGTGGAAAGCTAGTCACAGTGAGGCTGATAAAACGGAACACAGGCTATGGCAAATAAAATGCAAGTCTGAGGTCAGGCAGGCAAAAAGGGAATATGAGGAGCATATAGCAAAAAACGTAAAAACCAACAATAAAACTTTCTTCAAATACATTAGAAACAGGAAACCAGCCAGGGAGGCAGTGGGGCCCTTGGACGACCAAGGGGTAAAAGGAGTATTGAAGGATGATAGGGAAATGGCTGAGAAGCTAAATGCATTTTTTGCCTCCGTCTTCACTGTGGAAGATGAGAAGTGCTTGCCCACTCCAGAACCACTGATTTCAGGAGGGGTGTTGAAAGACCTGAGTCAGATTGAGGTGACGAGAGAGGAGGTCCTAAAACTGATAGACAACTTAAAAACTGAAAAATCACCAGGCCCAGATGGCATACATCCGAGAGTTCTGAAAGAACTCAAATGTGAACTTGTAGATCTCCTGACAAAGATATGTAATCTTTCCTTAAAATCTGCCTCCATTCCTGAGGATTGGAAGGTAGCTAATGTCACTCCCATCTTTAAAAAGGGTTCCAGAGGAGATCCGGGAAATTACAGGCCAGTCAGTCTGACGTCGATACCGGGTAAATTGGTGGAAACCATTATTAAGGAAAGAATTAGTAGGCACATAGATGAACAAAACCTATTGAGGCAGACTCAGCACGGTTTCTGTAAGGGAAGATCTTGTCTCACTAACCTGTTAGTGTTCTTTGAGGGGGTGAACAAACATGTGGACAAGGGGGATCCAATAGATATTATTTACCTTGACTTCCAGAAAGCTTTTGATAAAGTTCCTCATCAAAGGCTCCTAAGTAAGCTCAAAAATCATGGGATAGAAGGACAAGTCCTTTTATGGATCAAAAACTGGCTAGTTCATAGAAAACAGAGAGTGAGTGTAGGTGGGCAATTTTCTCAGTGGAGGGTGGTAAGCAGTGGGGTACCGCAGGGATCAGTACTTGGTCCACTGCTTTTTAACTTGTTCATTAATGATTTGGAGATGGGAGTAAGCAGTGAAGTGGCTAAATTTGCGGATGATACAAAGTTGTTCAGGGTGGTGAAAACCAGTGAGGATTGTGAGGCACTCCAAGGGGATCTGTCAAGGATGGGCGAGTGGGCGTCAACATGGCAAATGGGGTTCAATGTGGCCAAGTGCAAGGTGATGCACATTGGAGCCAAAAATCCTAAATATAAATACACATTGATGGGGTCTGAACTGGCAGAGACTGAGCAAGAGAGAGATCTTGGAGTTGTAGTGGATAACTCACTGAAAATGTCGAGACAGTGTGTGACTGCAATAAAGAAGGCCAATGCTATGCTGGGGATTATTAGGAAGGGTATTGAAAACAGATCAGCCAATATAATAATGCCCCTATATAAATCAATGGTGAGACCTCATTTGGAATACTGTGTGCAGTTCTGGGCACCACACCTTAAAAAGGATATTATAGCTTTGGAAAAAGTGCAGAAAAGGGCAACTCGAATGATAAAAGGGTTGGAACACTTTCCCTATGAGGAAAGGTAGGACGTCCTTCTTCACCCAAAGAGTGATTAACACTTGGAATTCACTGCCACAGGAAGTGGTGGGTGCTACAAGCATGGATGGCTTCAAAAGGGAATTAGATAAGCATATGGAGCAGAGGTCCATCAGTGGCTATTAGCCACAAGGTATAGCTAGGGGCTCTGGGGCAAGTGATGCTCTGTCTTCTTGGTGCTTGGGGGGGTCAACAGTGGGAGGGCTTCTAATGTCCTTGCCCCACTGCTGGACCTCCTGATGGCACTGGTATTTCTGGCCACTGTGTGACACAGAGTGTTGGACTGGATGGGCCTTTGGCCTGATCCAACATTGGCGTCTCTTATGTTCTTATGTTGGGGGCCCAATAAACCCGAGAAGAAAAATACCAGTTTTTTTTAACAAGCCAGCCCAATCCTGGGGCTGGCTTGGCTTCTCCTGCAGCTGGGTTTAAACGGGGCTGCAGAAGAAGCAAGCACACATCTGCTCCCGACAAGCACAGCCAATCCTGGCTGGGCTCGCCTCTCCTGCAGTCCAGTTTAAACCCAGCTGCAGGAGAAGCCAGCCCCAGGAGCTGCTGTATTGCATGGAGTACAGTGCTCCTGACAGCACAGCCAAACTGGGCTACAGGAGAAGCCAAGAGAAAGCCCAGCCTGCGGGGAGCAATCTGCTCCCCACCGGCACAGTTGATCCTCGGGCGTTCTTCTGCAGCCCCTTTAAACTTTAAAGGGACTGCAGTAGAAGCCCGAGAAACAGCAGGTCTGCTCCCGCCTCTCTGCTGTTTTTGGATCTACCTGGTAATTCCTGAATATATCTGGGATTTTTTTGGGGGGGGGGGTTCCTTTGGGTTTTCCTGAGAAAACCTGATACATTTGGGGATATCGAAATCTACCTGAAAAATACTGTTAAGGTGCTTTTCAGGTAGATTTTCAGCTCATGTAGATTCAAATGCACACCCCTAATCCTGACAGTTACTAGAGTGTGTTTCTTGGAATCCTAGGAGGGATTAGAGGGAGAATGAGAGAATGGAGGATGAGTGTGTGGTCAAATGTTGGAATATAACCCTCCATCTGCAAAGGCTGTGCATATCTGAATGGCACTTGCTTAGGGTTCACAGTGGGGGCAGCTGCACCTGTTCTGTGATGTTTGTTGATTTCTCACAAACTTCTGGAGAGCCGCTGTAGGAAATGGAATGTTGAACTAGATGGGTGCCAAGATCCGAGTTTGATTAGGGCATTAAAAAAAAACACTTGGGCCAGCCCCAGGTGGGTCATCATACCAAGTAAATATGGACTTCTAGGTCACCATACCAAAAAGGCTGGGTACCATGGCCTTAACAGATATTCAGTGACATTCTGTCAACATCTCTGTAATTTTTTTAGCATACATCAAAATGACTGTTTTTGAGCAGGCCTTTGCAGGGAGCGGTGGCGCAGGGAGCAAAAGCACCTGCCTTAACATCTAGCGAACAGCCTGGAGGCTGTTCGAGACCCACCGCGGCCAGAGTGAGCACCCGGCCCTAGTCCCAGCTCCCGCCCACCCAGCAGTTCGAAAGCCTTAAAAAAACAACAACTTGCGAGTAGATGAATGGGTACCTGCCTTAGGAGGCAGGGAGCACCCTCCTCCATTGGGAGGTTGGGTGGGACTTTAGCAGCGGTGATTTGGCGAGCAGCGGTGACGGCAGAGCTGTGTGTAATGGCGGCGGCAAGCGAGGTGGCGAGCGGAAGTAAAGAAAGATGTAACATCGAGCGGTGGACCGGCGGCAGAGGTGGAGCCAGGAAGCACAAAGACCCAGCGATGCAGGTGCGGCGGAGCCTGAGGGCTGGAGCCACACTGCGGTCGGAGCGACAAATGGCCCGTCGACTCCAGAAGACCACCGAGAAGTCTGAAGAAAGAGTGGATGGAGAGGCCGAGCTGAAGCCGGGAGCCGAGCCGAGACAAGCTGAGGAAATACTAACTGAACCCCACTCGGTGCTGGTAGGCAATCCCACCCCAATGATGTATGTGCCCATAGTTAGGGATAATAAACTATGTAAGCCGCTCAGAGACCCCATGGGAGGGGTTCGAGCAGGATATAAACTGAATGTAAATAAAAAAATATGCTGGCACCATTTTATGAAGATTAACCACTGTAAAAGATATACCTCCACCTTCTAGACTGATGTCCACACAAAAAAACCTCCTATGGCCTTTGGTTGCTTTTGCCAGTTAATCCTGAGTTCCTTCTGAGCCTAATCCCAGACCTGTGGAAACCAGTGCTATCTCTTGTGTACAGATTGACATGACATTAGCGTGCAGAGGATGATAACGCAATTGGTGACCTGGACTGACAAAACACAGCAGGTTTATTAGGCAGGAAAATGAGATGTCATCACATTCCTATAAGTTTTCAATAAATACAGTGTAATGTATGTCAAGTAATTGGAACTGTTGTGAGTTTAGAACTGAGGATTTTATACACAGGCGCTACATACGGTTTAATTACAAATGTTGCAGAGAAATCCAGGTTGATCCTATCTCTCCCCAATGAGCTGACCACAATTTTCAGCTTGGTGTGGCCCGAAAGCTTGAGGAATGTATTTCCAGTAATTGCCAAGCCACTCCATTGTTCCTGTGTACACATAAACACCAGGCTGTGATCACAGCGGTCATGCTTGAGTTGCTATCTGATATTCACTTCTGCTATAAGGATTGACTAATCTGGTTCATACTGACTGCATATCTCCATTGACTCTGCTAGTCCTCCTTTGACTTCAATGCCACCGCGCAGTTCCAGCTAGAGTCTGAAAACAAACATACACACACACACACAGAAAACCCTCTTAAAAGCTCTTAGAGGTACCAAGTCATCATTCTCCCACTCCTTTTAGTACAGCAGGAAATGTTCCTGACATCACTGCCTGGATTGTTTGCTTTGTTTAAAAGTGAAGCTGAAATGCACAATCTGTTTGCAGTACAACATGTACTATAATATAGGTAAATTAATATGAAATTTATTGCATTGGATGTGTGTCTGTTATGTGCTGTCAAGTTGCCTCCAATTCATGGTAACCCTGCGAATCAGTGTCCTCTGAAACATCATCAACAAGCCTTGCTCAGGACTTGCAGACGGGAGGGCCTTTGTGGCTTCCTTGATCGAGTCCATCCATCTCATGTTGGGTCTCCCTCTTTTCCTGCTGCCTTCAGCTTTTCCTGGCATTATTGTCCTTTCCAGTGACTCTTGTCTTCTCATGATGTAACCAAACCACAATAACCTCAGTTTAGTCATTTTAGTCTCACCTATCATTTTCTGCAGCTGGAAAGACTGTCCCAACACGGTACCTATGGATCTCTTCCACTGCAATCCGAAATGCCCCTGAATGCTGCTTTTGGAGTATGGGGCACCCTCCAGGCATAGCTGGGGGAGGGCTTTAGAGGCCATTGGCAAAAATCACATCCTTCTTGTTTGTTTAGGTTGTTGTTGTTGTTGTTCAGTCGCACAGTCGAGTCCGACTCTTCGCGACCCCATGGACCAGATCACGCCAGGCCCTCCTGTCTTCCGCCATCCTCTGAAGTTTGCTCAATTTCATGTTCGTTGCATCGATGACACTGTCTAACCATCTCATCCTTTGCCGTCCCCGTCTTCTTTGACCTTCAATCTTTCCCAGCATCAGGGTCTTCTCCAGGGAGTGCTCCCTTCTCATTTGGTGGCCAAAGTATTTGAGCTTCAGCTTCATTATTTGGCCTTCCAGGGAACAGTCAGGGTTGATTTCTTTTAGGATTGACTGATTTGATCTTCTTGCAGTCCAAGGGACTCTCAAGAGTCTTCTCCAGCACCATAGTTCAAAAGAATCTATTCTTCAGCGCTCGGCCTTCCTTATAGTCCAACTCTCGCAGCCATACATGACTACTGGGAATACCATTGCTTTGACCATGCAGACTTTTGTTGGATGAAGGTGTAGAAACCGTAATGCGTGTCATATATGATTGCAAGGCATATAATGAGTATTGTGATACCCTTCTGTTTTCCACAACTATTCCTCTCACTTCTAGTAAAAAATACGAAACTCCTGAAGAACTTTCTTAATAATAGGTTATACTTAAATTAGCCAAATTTGGTTGGCTTGCCTTAAGAACCAGAAAGTTATTAGCAGCTCAGCCAGGTAAGCGTTAGGCTTTTCGCAATTTTTTATGTTATATTTATTTATTTAATTAGATTTATATACCGCCCTCCCCAGTGGGCTCAGGGTGGTGTACAACAATTGAATATACTATTAAAATGGTATTAAAATAACAATTTCCACATAAAATCATAAAATACCGTATAAGTATAAAAGTTGTCAGATGACTAGTCAGCACAGGCCTGATGGACAATTGGCCTGAAAAAAGTGGGCTATGTCCATCAAAACTGCCATGTCCTCATATCTGCATGTTGCATTTTAATCTTTTATATTTTTCTAATTGTTCATTTGGGGTTTTTTCATTTAGCCTACTTAATCTATTTTGGTTTTATCTGTTTTAAAAGTGCTGGCTTTTGCCGTGAATAAAATCATTCAGTCATACTTTAACGATACTGCTCTTACAGCCAATTTGGGCCTGAACAGTGTCACGCTAAGACTAAAAAAGAAAAGAAGGAAATTTATTTAATACACATATCTATATAATGTACGATCTAGTGATTTTTTAAAATTTTAATCACCTGAGAAAAGAACTTGGCAGCTGCCAATGGAATATAATATGAAATAATATGCCAATGGAATATAATATAAAATCCACCCCTGCTAAAATTATTCAGTTTGCACCTTGAGTCCTGGATATGGGGTTTTATCTGACTGTCTCTTGCACATCCTCCTTGTGTGTGTGGAAGTTTTAGGCAGGATCCAACCCAATGTTCTATTGTCTATTGACCATATTGCAGCACACTTATATCCACCACCATATCTATGTCTTGAAAAGCCCCCTTAGAGAAAAGGCCCATTTTTCAAAGTAGCCAATGTATAGATTCTCTCATTGCTATATCCAAGCAAACACTCGAGGATCATAGTTCCTGGTTCCTAGGTGCCTAAGGGCAGACATACACTTAAAAAGGAGGTGTGTGCTTTTTGTTAAGGGGAGGTTACCTGGCCTAGGTGAGACTAGCTGTCATAAAGTAAGAACTGTGGCAATGATAAATTTCCCTTGCAGCCAGTGAGTAAGAGAACATTACATATTCCACTTGTGGATAATCCCAGTTGGATTTCCTCAGGGCAAACTCTATCTGAGTTTTCTACTTGCTGCAGATTTATTTATTTGTTACATCTGAATCCCTCCTTTCCTCCTGGGAGTATAAAGGTAGCATATGTATCGTTCAAAGGATGTCTACGCTTGAAGTGCTGGCTAAAATCCAGACCCGCTTACTGTAAGCAAAGTTGCTGCTTCCTGTGCCTCCGTTCTGTGCCCTGGGTCCAGTTAATTTGAGTCACAATTAGTCATCTGCAGTGAAACCAACCTTCTCCTCCTTTGATGGTCATGTTAAATGAGAATGAAGTAAGCTCATGAGCAATACTGTGGATGAAGTCAGCATTCTAAGCAGACAATGACAGATAACTGTTGGGCATCCGACATGTGACCCCTCCAGGTTTCTGCTGGAAACTGTTCTGTGTTTTGAAGCTGAACCTGTTGGGGTCGTGGACAGAGGAAAAGTCACATAGATAGGTGATGAGGAGAGATGAATCGAGTTGCCTGGATTCGGGGAAAATGCCCCTTACCTGTTTTCCATGTATGGTGGTCTACGGGTGTCCCTGCTGCACCTTGTAGAACTCCTGAGGCTCTGATCCTGCAGCTGGAAAAGGAAGGACGTCCTTTTGGTGGCATGTGGTGATTTCTGAAAAGAAAAACTTCTAGCATAGACCTTCAATTGCAGGACTGATCCAGTGTAGGAGGAGGAGGAGATTGGATTTATACCTCACCCTTCACTTGGAGTCTCAGAGTGGTTTACAATCTCCTTTCCCTTCCCCTCCCCACAACCGACACCCTGTGAGGTAGGTGGGGCTGAGAGAGCTTTTTCCAAAACTGTCCTTTCAAGGACAGCTCTTAACAGAACTATGGCTTGCCCAAGGTCATCCAACAGGTGCAAGTGGAGAAGTGCGGAATCAGAGTGCGCAGGGATCAGTACTTGGTCCACTGCTTTTTAACTTGTTCATTAATGATTTGGAGTTGGGAGTAAGCAGTGAAGTGGCTAAATGTGTGGATGATACGAAGTTGTTCAGGGTGGTGAAAACCACTGAGGATTGTGAGGCACTCCAAAGGAATCTGTCAAGGATGGGCAAGTGGGCGTCGACATGGCAAATGGGGTTCAATGTGGCCAAGTGCAAGGTGATGCACATTGGAGCCAAAAATCCTAAATATAAATACACATTGATGGGGTCTGAACTGGCAGAGACTGAGCAAGAGAGAGATCTTGGAGTTGTAGTGGATAACTCACTGAAAATGTTGAGACAGTGTGTGACTGCAATAAAGAAGGCCAATGCTATGCTGGGGATTATTAGGAAGGGTATTGAAAACAGATCAGCCAATATCATAATGCCCCTATATAAATCAATGGTGATACCTCATTTGGAATACTGTGTGCAGTTCTGGTCACCACACCTTAAAAAGGATATTATAGCTTTGGAAAAAGTGCAGAAAAGGGCAACTCGAATGATAAAAGGGTTGGAACACTTTCCCTATGAGGAAAGGTTAAAGCGCTTAGGGCTCTTTAGCTTGGAGAAATGACGATGGAGGGGTGACATGATTGAGGTTTATAAGATTATGCATGGGATAGAGCAGGTAGAGAAAGAGGTACTTTTCTCCCTTTCTCACAGTACAAGAACTCGTGGGCACTCCATGAAATTGCTGAGCGGTCGGGTTAGAACGGATAAAAGGAAGTACTTCTTCACCCAAAGAGTGATTAACACATGGAATTCACTGCCACAGGAGGTGGTGGCGGTTGCAAGCATGGACGGCTTCAAAAGGGAATTAGATAAGCATATGGAGAAGAGGTCCATCAGTGGCTATTAGCCACAAGGTATAGATAGGGTCTCTGGGGCAAGTGATGCTCTGTCTTCTTGGTGCTTGGGGGGGTCAACAGTGGGAGGGCTTCTAATGTCCTTGCCCCACTGGTGGACCTCCTGATGGCACTGGTATTTCTGGCCACTGTGTGACACAGAGTGTTGGACTGGATGGGCATTTGGCCTGATCCAACATTGTTGTCTCTTATGTTCTTATGTTGAAACCCGGTTCTCCCAGATTAGAGTCCACGCACTTAAGCACTACACCAAACTGGTGTAGGATTATTGACCTCTTTTCCATGAGTTTACAGTTTATATATTTGCCACTGCACTTGTGACCTCATCTCAGTTACTCCATCTCACAAGTGTCATTCCATGTGACATTGTAATTCCTGATGGGCCATAAAAGGCAGCTGGGGGGGAGGGGTTAAGCAGAAGGTGGCAGGCTCAATCCCTAGTGTTTCCAGTTAAAATCAGTGTTCCCTCTACGCTGAGTTAGTGTGAGGTTGCTCACAGTTTTTTAGCCTCCAGCTCATACATTTTTGTCTTAGCTCAGGAAGGGATGGCTCCAGAGCAAACTGATTTATGCGGCAGACAAATCGCTGGATCACAACTCTAATGCCAGTAGCTCACAGAGTAGAATTTTTGCTCACAAGACTCCACAGCTTAGAGGGAGCATTGGTTAAAATGATCAGGTAGTAGGTGAATGATCTCAACCTGAGACACTGGAAAGATGCTGCTAGTTTGTATAGACAGTACTGACCTTGATGGACCAATGGACTGATTCAGTATAAGGCAGCTTCATGTATGTTTATGTGTGGTCCAGTTTTCTTGACCTGGATGCTGCACTGTTTTGTTCCTTCCTCTTTCCCTGTCAGTCATGGTCTTGTCCCACTTCCCTTTTTGTCTCAGGCTTTTTGCTGCCCAAGTGCCCTCCTCCTATACCACACCAGCCAGATTCAAGGTGGGCTCCAAAGACAGTGTCTTTGTAGGCTGCCTTGGACCTGGGCAGTGCTGGTATGGGTCTGCGAAGCAACCACAGTGCTGGTATGGGTCTGCGAAGGAGGCCATTTCCTTCTCCCACATCACTGCCCTTCATCCGTTTGGTGCCCTGAGGGGCCGCGTGGGCTGGCTGGGTCATAAACCAGCCCTGTGATATTCCCACAGCAGCGGTTCTCACACTTGATGAAGTGTGATCCAATTGTAAACTTACCCTCCCTTTTGAAACCCAAAGTTACTCTATGCTGCTTTCTTACTTACCCATGAAGCACAGGAATCTCACTGGGTCAGTCACAGTTCTCTCAGAGCTGTTCTCTCAAGGGCAGTTCTCGAAAGAGCTCCCTCAGCTCCACCTGCCTCACAGGGTGTCTGTTGTGGGGAGGGGAAGGGATGGAGATCGTAAGTTGCTCTGAAATTCTGAGTGAAGGGCGGGGTATAAATCCACTCCTTCTCCTTCTTCTCCTCCTCCACTTAACAAATGTATTTTTCATTTTTTGCTATTATACATATGTATTATTTTGGCGCAACTGTATATATTTTACATATGCAAAGGCAAATATGCTATTGAGCCTTCCACAGTTTCCTTTCCTAGGTCACCTTGTTCTTTCTTGTCCCATCCGGCCTTTTGACCTGCCTCTGGCCCTTTCTGCACGTGTCTGTGTTACCTCGGGTCCTGAGTGCACCTCAGTCTTCCATTTTGCATTCTCCCCCGCTTTCACTGCCGCTTTGTGCTGGGGCTTCTTCTTGGAGGGGATCAGCACTCAGACCGCTTTCAGCACACTGTTGCCCCGCACCACACTTCCCAAAAGTGCTTTTGCCATGAACCTTTGTTCTGCTCCATTTGGAAATCGATACTACTGTTTAAAGTTCTGTGGATATTTGTCAGACTCCCCCACAGCATCAACGAAGTACACACTTGCAGAAAGGTTTTACTTTATTTGAAGCTATAGGTGCATAGACAGGATCACTGTTCGGAATGAGGGGGAACTAGGAGCATGGCATGTTATAGTACATTCAAACCACTGAGGCCCAATTGCGGGGGTTCCCGCGTGCGCCATCGGGCCTGGGAGCGAACGCTTCTAGGCAGCATACGTTATCTCTTTCTCACGGGTTTTCGTGAGAGCCTCCAAGCAACTAACAAGCAGCAGCAACCACCTGTGGCCTTGAGAGATATGGATGTTTTGGCAGCTAAGCAATTAAGCACATCAACAGGTCTACATCTTAAAGTGAAAGCAACCAAGCGCATACAGACAGAAGAAAAGAAAACATTGGCAGCTTGCTGACAATATTTAAGTGCAACCGCCCTCCCCTGTTTCAGCCTCTTTCTCTTTGGTCTATGTTAGGTGGCCAGTTTACAAGATAACAGGTTTCCTCATGGACAATTGCTGAACATTTATATTTGTTTAAAGTCCGCAGTGGTTTGTAGGATAGAAGAGCTACTAGAGAAGCCAGTTTTTCAAGAAGCACTTCTAAGCCAAACCGCCATCAATCACAAACATTTCCCTCAAAACAAAAATGGATGCATGTATTGATGGTTTGTATTTTGATCTGATACTAAGTGTTGATAATTGTGTATTATCCCTGGGTTATTCCCATTACATAATGTTAGCAAATACTGCCCTGTTAACACTGAAATGCCTCATCCACTCAATGTCATTCCAATTTTCCTGGAAGAATTCCTCCCACCAGCCAGGGCTCTGTGAAAAGGAAGAAGGAACATGGGGCACTGAAGGGAAGGCAGAAGTATCATGCTGGCACCTTGGCAACTCCTCCTCCAAAGCATAAGAGCAATCAGGGCTCAAAACACACTTTCTACTGTGAGTATGCAGAAAGTATCATTTGCAGAGACTTGAGTTTCCGGCACAAAGTGCCAAAGAATAATTACATATGCAGAATGAAAGGAAATGATTCGAATCAAAGCCATACCACCTCAGGTTCTGGGGAAATCAAGAGTAAAGACAGAATATAGAAAGGCCCTTTGAGAGAATCCTGATCCACTTTCAAATCCAGATTCATAGTTTGAGAACCACTGCCCTAGAGGCTGTGGTATTTC
>NW_015169183.1:828462-829599 GCF_001447785.1 Gekko japonicus | reverse complement strand
TGGGTTTTGCCGGTAGAAAGACGGACGTGTCATCCTTTGCCCAACAGAACCATGGTAGATGAAGAACAAGTGATAATTCATCAAGACACTTCCCACACATCCTGTCCCAGGAAGGTATCTACTGATCTCTCTGTCCCTCAGGCTATCTCAACGGTGCTAAAAAAACCTCACAGGTGGAAAAGCATTTACACCAACAGTCTTGCCACATGACAAGGAGTTACTGAACAGAGTAAACTTATAAAGGGAAGGGGAATTGTGGAACTGGATTTCTAGTGCAGAATAAGAGAAGAGAAGAGGGACCAGTGTTGGGGTGGGGAAATATTTAGTTTTCATAGGGATCAAAAATGCTTACAAAACAGCAGTGATCTGGATCCACTCAATGATTTTTAATGCATTTAAATCTCTCAAACTGAATTAAATTGCAATATATATTAATAAAGAACTCTATGCAAGTGGAAACTCTTCACACTCCTAAATTTCTTCTAAGCCAGTCACTGTTTTCCATTCTAGGAAAATTATCTTTTTTTAAAAAAAACCAAGTGCATTGCTGGTAATTTAATGTGTCTGGACTGTGAAAAGCTGTTATGACAGTTTCACAGGCTATTGCATTTTTTTATTTCCCCATTTACAGATAAAAATAGAAAACTTTCGTGGCTTGTAACTGCGATAACATAATTCAGCTAACATCTCCAAAGTCAATAGGCAGACACTGTATAATTCACACTACCTAAATCATTATCCCTTTAAGATCTACAACTGTTGTCTGAACCAGTCTTTGTTAGTTTTCTTTGCTCTCTTCTTAGAGCCACAAATTAAATTGTTTGATATTTCAAGCAGTTTAAGAACATGGTAGCAAACCTTTAGGTTGTTAGACTTCGGTTACGTTAACCATCATTCTTTAATAAAAGTGGCTTCACTAAGCCACTGCTGATGGGAACTTCTGTTTAGTCGATATTTTAAAAGGGGATAGGATTTATCATTTACCTAGATGCTAACTGTAGGAAGGGTCCCTTGCTCAGTACAAGTACCTGACGGATAGTTCTTACAAAAGTATGAGATAGACATATACATGCAGGGGACCCGCAAGGACTTCGGGAGGGGGCTATCTCATCTTCCCCTCCTGAACTATTTTCTCTT
>NW_015169183.1:827741-828452 GCF_001447785.1 Gekko japonicus | reverse complement strand
ATCCCCCCATTGCACCTTCCCTTTCCCTCCTTCCTTCTCTCCTGCCCACCCAACAGCCAACCTACCTTTATCTGCCTTTGCCATCTTCACCCAGCCCCCAAGTTGAGTGGGGCCAGGCTCTGGGCCAGGCCTCTTGCAAGTTAGGAAACATGCAAACACTTGCAGGGGCCACCTGACTTTTCCCTGTATTCTCCTCTTGCCATCCTCCCGGAAACTTCCATATCCTTTCCCCTTCCCCTTCCCCTTCCTCTGCTTCTCAGCCTTTCATCAACCTACCTTTTATCTGCCTCCCAAGTATGTGACCGACTCAAAGTTACCTTTCGACTTTCCATGGCAGACTACTGATTTCAGCCTGGATCTCCCAGGCCGCCGGAAGCAGGGGGCGGGGCTTCGTCATGTGCCCCGCCCCCTGTACCTCACCCGGGGGAACTGCGATCCCCCGCGTTTCTTCACGAAATGACCTGTGTTATTTACTTACTTCACTTATACTCCAGCTTTCTGTACAGTGGGGATCAAAGCAGGTTCTCCTGTCCTCTTTTTTATCCTTACAATAACCCTGTGAGGTAGGCTAGGCTGAAAGTATGTGACCGACTTAAGGTTACCTTTCGACTTTCCATGGCAGACTACTGATTTCAACCTGGATCTCCCAGGCCCTAGTCTGAAGCTCTAGCTACTGTACCACACTGGCTTTCATAGGGCGGCCGCTGTTGA
>NW_015169183.1:813210-827567 GCF_001447785.1 Gekko japonicus | reverse complement strand
CCCCAATAGCTAGCAATCCAAAACAGTCCAGTGGAGCCTGAGCGGTGGGTGTTGCCATCTGACACACTTCCAGTGACGTCAGGGGGAGTGGCATATGCAAATGAGTTATGCTAATGAGTTATGCTAATGAGCTCCTGCACCTCTTTTTCTATGAAATGACCCCTGTGTACCACACTGGCTTTCATAGGGCGGCCGCTGTTGAACAGTAGCAAGCAGCCATGCCTAGATGAGTCATGCCAGTTTGGTGGTTACAAGTTGCCTGATGGTTGCTGCTGGGCCTGGCCCCATTGAGTCCTTCCTGAAAAGCCAAAACAGCCCTAAAAAGGGCCCTGCCCAGGCCTGTGACTACAGTGGGGCATTTTGGGGCCTGGCCCCCTGACTTCCTGCCAAGGCCCCCTGACTTCCATCTAGCCCCCAGGCACCGCGACTCTCTGAGCCACCTGGAGGACTCCCCACCGCCACCCCTTCTCCAAGCGTGGCTTGCTTTCCCATGTGCCCCCCGACTTATTTAAAGGCCCCCTGAATTACAAAATCCTCACTACGGGCCTGGCCCTGCCCCCTCCCCATGCAAATCAATGGCCACTGACGGCATCTATTTCTTAAAGCTACAGGCACTCCTTCTATCATTTTGGATTTTTTTTTTTAAAAAAACCATTTTTTTCTAAGGTTTCTGATTTCTCTGCAGACCTGGGGTGTTTTGCCCATTCATGCTTCCAGTCACTGGATCTGACTAGGCTGAGAAGTGGAAATATGATAATGATGATAACTGGAAGGTATAGCATAATCGTATGCTTGTAGAGTGACTGGCCCAAGGTTGCCAACCGAGTTCTGTGGCAGAGTGGGGATCCAAATCTGGGTCTCCCAGATCCTGGTCCACCACTACAAAACATTATACCACCCTGGCTCTCTTGAAGTTGCTGTGCCACTGCACTGGTACGGGACATATCTAAGCACAGCCTGTCCCATGCGACAAAGAAAACTTAATTTGTAGCGGAATTAGCAAATGGCTTTTGTTGAAAAACACTGGGTTAACGTCAAAGCTGCCTTCTGTTAGTGGAACGGCATCTTCATATGCACAAGAAGAGTTGTCTGATTTTGGAAGGAATGTAAATTTTATTTTTTTAAGCAGCTATTTAAGCCATTGAAATATTTGTTCCTTAAACATTAATTAGAAACAGCTGCTGATTTGGGGGGGGGTGTCGAACCCGCTGATCCCCTATTTCCTCTCTTGGTTCTCAGTAACTGACACACACCCCCGGTCATCACCGGCCTTATTGTTAAATTATATAAATGATAAACCCTTGTAATTTAATTGGTTCGGTGTTTAATCATTGATATCCTGACGTTCTGGCCAGGTCATTTTTCTGCCGAATTCACTTCTCACCAGGGGTCATTTCCTGCAGAAGCGCACAGGAGCAGAGCTCCAGCAGTAAGGAGCCCATGGGTCGGGCACATGCAACAAGCCCCACCCCCTGCTCCCAGCAGCCCTCAGCCCCCTCCACTGTGAAGGCAGATCTGCGTGTGGCCCCCCCCCCATAGCTAGCAATCCAAAACAGTCCAGTGGCACTTTTAAGACCAATTTTTATTCAGGTACAAGCTCTCCCTCCTCTGTGAGGACAGATCTGCATGTTCTCCCCCCCCCCCAATAACTAGCAATGCAAAACAATCCAGTGGAGCCTGAGTGGTGGGTGTTGCCTTCTGATACACTTCCAGTGATGTCAGGGGGTGTGGCATATGCAAATAAGTTATGCTAATGACCTAAGCTAATGAGCTCCTGCACCTCTTTTTCTACGAAATAACCCCTGCTTTTCACAAACAGAGGGGGTTGAGGCAGGAAGAGGACAGTGGGAAAGATTTGCTCTGCAAGCGGGACTCCGTTTGTCGACTTCGGAATCATACATATCATATGCTGAGAAGCTGATGAAAATTTTATTTTTTACTCTGGATTGGTGAATGCCTCTTTCTCATATTCAGTTCACCACCTAACGTCATAGTTAGCATGCAGTGAATATCCATGTATCAGTCGGGTTTGAATGGATGGCATGGGAGAGCGTGAAAGACATAAAACATGGTTGCTTAATAAAAATAATAAATATTCCCTCTGCCTGCAATGTAAGAAGCAGCTTGAAATGATGAAAAGTTGCAAGGAAATGTTCTTTTTGAGTGTAATAACCAGTGTGTTTTTGAGAGGAGAGAGGGCCCAGGGATTGGTATGATACCATTAGAAATAAGCAAGGTGGCTGATTTTTCCTTTTGTTTAAGATTGTTCAGTGGTAAATGAGAACTTTATTACTTTAAACAGGAAAAAGCAAAAGGCTTTCAGGCGAGCCGAAAGCCAGTCGCAGCACAGAAGCCAAATCACAGCAACCAGAGCAAAGTTTTTATTTATCTTCTCATTGGTGAGATTGCTGTGAATTTTAGTGAAAAACCAAAGGGTCCCTTTTTAGCTAAGCTAAATCAAACATACTATAGGGGAAAAATGGGGTTGTCACGCGATAGGAATCCTTTTCTTTCCCTCTTTTCCATCTCTTCTTGCTTTTTCTTTTTAAAAACGAGGGGCTTTAGAAGGCCCCCAACCTGTCCCTTGTTTGCCGTTTATTTTAAAGCTCTAAAAATAAAGAAGTCCGCCAAGAGTTGAGCTCCCTCTACCAATGCAGAGAAAGCAATTTCCATGCATGTTATCAAAAATGTGTTAAATGAACTAACATTGATATAACTTCAAGCAATTAGGAGCATGCTAATAACAATGGGAGGCTTCAGCTGTAAATAATTACACTTGCCTCAAGGCTATTCTTTAATTCTTGGGTTACTGAATCTATAAACAATAATCAAACTGCAAAGCTGGTTTCATCCTCGCTATTGGGATAGGAGTGGAGAAGGGAGGTCGGCTCTTAATTTTCTGCTATTTTTTTTTATATAGCCTGTAGTGATGCTGATGGTAATTTTGACCTTCAGGAGCTCTGGCCTGGGAGGCTGAGAGAGCAACCGTGTGCGTTCATCGATCGGCGTTAGAGGCGCCCAGCAGTATCGCGCTGGTGCTTCCGAAGCACAAAAGCCACTGTCTTCAATCTCTCTCTCTCGCTCGCTCTCTCTCTGTGTGTATGTGTGTGTTGTGAAAAGGGGGCTTGCCGCTGTGACTCAATAAATGGGGACATTAAGAGGAAATGTTATAATTGCCGCTACCCACAATCTTGTTAATGAGTAATGTACAGTTAGGTTCCCCCCCACCCCACCCCCATGCAATTGTGGCTAAATTGTTTATACAATTTATTCACGATGTCACAACTAACGCTGAACATAATGAAGTATTGTAATTGCAGCTATTACAGTCAAGATTAAGATTTCTTTAATTAGAATTAAGAAAATGGAGGTGAGGAGTTTGAAGATGTTGGGTTTTACTGCGTGGGTGTTGTGGGGGAAGAGCTGGTGTGTGGGAGGGAAGGCGAGAGTTTTCTTTTGCAAGGGAGAATGGCCAGTGTGCTCTGCCGTCTGATGTCTCAGTGTAAAATTGGGTAGCAGCAGAAGTGATAAATTGATGAGGCAACAGTAGGCCTCTCTAAGGAGTAATAGACTGGAAGGTGGCAAAGGGCAATTTCTTCCCACTCTTGCCAAATGGGATGTCTAGGAAGAGCCTTTTCTCCTGTCAAGTATCCCCAGGATGCTCTGGTTTATTGTCCCAATCCTAGAGGCAGCTAGTGACAAAATGGCAGAGAATCTAAATGGTGCCTTCTTTGGTCACAGAAATATGCTGATAAACTAAACATTTGACATTACAGTCTTATGTGCGTATGAGTCCCATTGTGCTAATCAGTAAGCTTATATCCCAGAGGAATGTACACAAGATGGCATACTTTATAGTGGTGGCGAAACACCCCTCTGTGGATCAGGGCTAAACAGCTTTCTCTCTCTCTCTCTCTCTCTGTGTATTGCTGTGGTTTCTGACATATTGATTTTTCTTTTAAGTAGATGGAAAAGCAAGCTGGGAGGGGGCATGAGGTATCGTTTGGAGGAAAGAACAATTTGGAAATCCCCCCCACTTCCCAATGTTTTCCCCTCCTGAATTTTATAAGATCTCATTGGCTTGAGCAAACCAATCCCCTCCCCCCATTCATCATCAGCGCTCAAGAGCTCTTAAAATTCTATGCTCCCTAGGCCACTGGGGGTGAGGGGTGGAGGGGTTTACTAGTTCCCTTAATAAATTTGCAGCCATTCTTTCCCACATGCCTCAAGTGTCTCCAAAGTATGCAGAGAGTAGGATTGGCGGCTTCGAACTGAGAAATAAAAGGATATTGGGGGGAGGCAGCATCTGATGAAGGTGGGATTTGGGGAACGGAGGGATTTGAATGGGGCCTAATGCCACAGAGTCCACCTTCCAAAGCGGCCATTTTCTCCAGGTGAACCGATCTCGGTCACCTGGAGATCAGTTGTAATCCCAGGAGATCTCCAGTCAACACCTGGGGGTTGGCAACCCTAGCAATGTGTGGCCTGCCTGGTGTTGCTGCTTTTGCAGTTGGCATGGAGAGACAGCCACCTTTCTGTTAGATATAGCGACAGCGGCCTTTTAGTATAGTCAATAGGTTTACTTCCCAAAGGGCCGCTTGGCTGGTGTACTTAGTCTTTGTTTAACTTTTTTCGTTTCTTCCTCATCTTCTGAAAAGCCCTCACTTCTCTACAAGGGTTTACAACTGACAGGAAGCAATGAAGCTGAAGGAGGCACCACGGAATGTTTTTCAGCCTTGTACGGGGCACAGTGATCTCTCTTAGGTGGCTTTGCAGAATGAGTGAGCGATCCCAGTGTCCTCTTCCAACACCCACTGCGATAGGCAAACCACTTCTGGGCAGCTGTTGACATCGTGGCACAGTCTGTGCAGCCAGTCGATAAGGGACAGAGGGTCAGAGAAGGAAAGCAAGTGGGGAAAGAGAAGGTGGTCATAGGGTCCACCACGACTTGAGTAGGATTTCCCCTCCTTTAGCAAGTACTTTTGCCCTGCCCAATCTCATCAGATCTCAGAAGCTAAGCAGAGTTGGCCCCGGTTACTATTTGGATGGGATACCACCAAGGAAGTCCAGAATCACTACGCAGAAGCAGGCGATGGCAAACCACCTCTGCACCTCTCTTGCCTTGAAACTCAGAGGTGTCGAACTCATTTGTTACAAGGGCTGGACCCGAAATAAATGTCACTTTGTCGGCCAGGCCATTAGCATTAGCATATGTGCCATAAAATATAACACCAGGAACCGGAGATATAAACTTTATAAAGGACACAGGCAAACCCAATTAACAATACTATTTTTTTTCTCAAAATACAAACATGCTTAAAACTTTAACACTCTTACCGTATTTCCTTACAGTATCTCCCTGATGCCTGCCCCCCCCCCCCCCCGTTTTCCCCGCCATTACACATTTGCACTGGGACAGTATACAGGGATGAAATGCACAGCCTCTGCCATCTGGCAATGAAGGCAATGACTGGTTGTGTGCAAACTGGATAAGAGCCCTGGATGGGCCAGTTCCAGCCCACGGGATGTATGTTTGACACCCCAGCTCGATGAGGTCACCATAAATCGGCTATGACTTGATGATGTACCTTGAGTGACAGGCCTGAAATCAAAAGTACTGTCTGTTTGTCTGTCCCAATAGAGAAAGGTAACAGTTTTCTGCCACCAGGGAACTAATATCTGAACTGAGTGACAGCCATGAAATGACAATAACCCAAATGAATCCCCTTGAACTTCTAGCCCAGCATGTCAAGATAACCATATGAGGTCAACGCCTTCCAGATTTCTGTGCAGAGGTAGAAACTGGCTCCCGCTCATCACAGGCAAGATTTAACCCCCCCCCCCCCCACAAAACTGGTACTTCTCAGATGAGACTCACTGGCTAATCTAATTTGGAACCGTTTCCTGCCAAATCGATATCTGCCTTCTGACAAATATTATTAAATATCTGCTTGATAAACCTATTTACAACTCGGGATAATAATTTCACTGCTGAGGGATTGCAAAGGCACAAACAAAACCAAACGGGGGGGGGGGAACCCTAATGACAGCTTCCTTCACTCACCAGTGTCTGCGTGCCAAAGTTGGAAGACTAAGATGAAGAACATAATTAAGGAAACATATGAAGGCTAGCACGGGGCTTGAGATTAATTAGCTGTGCGTCAATAATCTCATCAATATCCGATTAACAAATGACACATTGCCCAATGAAACATATTGATTCATTCACACTCCACACTGTTAATAAATTGAAGCTGCTTTGCTAAATGAGAGAGCTGACAAAATAATAACTTCCTAAAACTTTCCCTGTTACGTGGTGCTTAAAAACATAAGTTAGCCCAAAATGCACTGAATTTTAACAGCTCTGTTGCTGACTGTTGGGAGTTTCTTAATATGGGAAGGGAGCAGTTTTGTCCCTTGGATTAATGGTTCAAAGGTGGAGAAAGGGAGCAGAAAATGGAGAAATGATCATCCGGGTTCCCGAAGCAGCTGCTGCTACCTCTTTTATTCCTTGTGAGCAAATGTAGTTTAAAAGAAGGTAAAGCTGCACTTGTTTACACTGTTTTGTTCACACTTTATTTACAGTATTAGCTTTTTGAAAAAGCACAGAAATAAGTAAAAAGAAAAAAATGTGTCATAGGAAGGATGATTAGCAGAAAAAGGAATCCTGCGGTCTTTAATTAGTTCGATGGTGACAAGGGGGTAGGGAGGCCAGCTCTCCTGCCCCCCCATTGGCTCAGTCCACTGCCAATTAGCTAGATGTTGAGGGGAAATGGGGAGGGCATTGGTGTTGTGTTGACACCATGGCATCACTTCCAGCATGACCTGGAAGTGATGTCATCATGTTGAGTGATGCTCTGTCACTTTATGATGATGAAACTACTGATCTGGGATGATGCTAGAGTGTTGCTCCCAGGGCTTTTTTGGTAGAAAAAGCCCAGCCGGAACTCATTAGCATAATAGGCCACACCCAACAGCAGAAACTCATTAGCCTATTACGCCACACCCCTGACAGCACAGCTCATTAGCATATTAGGCCACACACCCCATGTTACCAGAAGTCTGGTCATCCAGCCACACCCACCTTTTGCTTCTTATTCTGTTTACCTTGTTTGTTGTCAAAACCCAGGGCCTTTTTTGTAGCAGGAACTCCTTTGCATGTTAGGCCACACACCCCTAATGTAGCCAGTCCTAATGAGTTTCTGCTGTTGGGTGTGGCCTGTTATGCTAATGAGTTCCTGTCGGGTGTGGCCAACTTGGAAGCCAGCCGGAACTCCGTTCCTATGCGTTCCTGCCCCAAAATAGCCCTGGTTGCTCCTAAACAATTACATCACTTTCCAGTCTCACTAGAACTGATGATTTGATGCTGCTGGGAAGCCCCCACCCCATAATAAATCTCCCACCAGTTGCCCGCTGCCAGCCCTACAAAGGTGTGTTATGATTTACTTCAATATGTATAACCAGATTTCTCCCCAAAGGAGAGCTCGAGCAGCTTATAATATCATTTTTATCTCCTCCATTTTATCCTCAAACAACAGCCTCGTGAGGATGACCATACTGAGAGACTAGGCCAAGGGTAGGATCAAAATCACCTTTAATTAAACTTAAATATTTCAGAAGGTCCCATGATCTCTCTACATAGAATGCCTGATTGTCAAAGGAACTGTCAAATTTCTTACCTTATTTTTATCTTTTCTTTCTCCCCAATGGGGCCACTAAACAGCTTATATTAAAACTGGTAATATATGTAAGGTTATATCCTCCATTTTATCTTCACAACAACCCTGTGAGGTATGCAAGTCTGAGAGCGTGTGACTGGCCCAAGGTCACCCAGCGAGCTTCCATGGCACCAGTGGGGATTCATACCTGGGTCCTCCAGATACTAGTCCAACACTCTAACCACTACACTGTGCTGCCTATCACACATACTGATATGTGTTTGTGTACACAGACACAAAGTACATGAACTGATTACAAAATCAGAATGTCCACCTACCTTTTTCAGAAAGAACCTAAGAACATAAGAGAAGCCAATGCTGGATTAGGCCAATGGCCCATCTAGTCCAACACTTTGTCACACAGTGGCCACAAATAGCAGGTGCCTTCAGGAGGTCCAGCAGTGGGGCCAGGACACTAGAAGCCCTCCCACTGTTGACCCCCCCCAAGCACCAAGAATACAGAGCATCACTTGCCCCATACCAAGAGTTCATATCTATACCTTGTGGCTAATAGCCACTGATGGACCTCTGCTCCATATGCTGATCCAATTCCCTCTTGAAGCCGTCCATGCTTGTAGCCACCGCCACCTCCTGTGGCAGTGAATTCCATGTGTTAATCACTCTTTGGATGAAGGACTTCTTTTTATCTTTTCTAACCCATCTGCTCAGCAATTTCATGGAGTGCCCACAAGTTCTTGTATTCTGAGAAAGGGAGAAAAGTACTTCTTTCTCTATCTGCTCTATCCCATGCATAATCTTGTAAACCTCAATCATGTCACCTCTCAGCCATCGTTTCTCCAAGCTAAACAGCCCCAAGCATTTTAACCTTTCTTCATAGGGAAAGCCCCATATAATAGTGAATAGAGATGAAGAAAAGCCCTGCTATAGCCAATATTTCAAAAACCAGGAATTTATTGGAGGTTGGAATGCTGAAATCTTATAAATGTAGTTTGCAAAACAAACAAATGTCTGAAGATCTACTTGTTCAGAACAACCATTTTTGATTTTGTTGACGTAGCCTTTGGGTTTTGGCAGGACAGAATACCCAAGTTTATCCCTGAAAAGGTGCCCGAATGGGGCATTGCCCTTGAATCCTTCATGGGAGTCTTCGCTGTGTCTCTCCAAAGTCAGTAACTGAGCAGAGAAGTCATTTTTTTTCCAAGTGCCCTGCCAGCGGTGGCCTGCTTGCTCCCTGTGGCACATTGCTCTCTGCAGTGCTCTTTGAAATGGAGCACTCAGCATTTCGGTCCATCTGTACTTGGCACTAAACTCACTCTCATTAGCTTTTTAGGGTCCTGTGATATGCTGAATAACTTGGAACACCTAATGATTTTATTACCAGTTTTAATATTTAGAGTTCCCAGTAGAGTCATGTAAGGTTCCTAATGAAACCATTATTTACAGGATTAAAATTTCTTGGCAAATTCCCTTCCTTCCACCTCTGAACTCCAATTAGTACACATTCACAACCCTTACTTGGAAGAAAAGTAGCTTTATATACTGTTCAACATTTATTGATGCTTTATGTAACTCAGCTTTAAAATGTGAGCAATAAAATAAAAATAACACAGTTTAGCACTTTCCAGCCGGGTGGATTTTGCTAATGTCCTACACTTTCATCAGAGCAGCCTTCCAGAGAATTAATGCTTTCTAATAATTATGTTTGGGACCAAAAGGGACTAGATACTGGCTCAATATTTGCTACTAAAAATTGCTGTTACTGGCACAGCTTGATCCTAGGTAGCTACACTTCCTCTTTTGAATGAGCAAACACATTTGGCAAAGAGAGCTGGAAACTATAACACCATGCCAGTGCAGATGTGTAGTTTATCACTTGGAGAGATTTTGTACCCTGTGGTTGCTTGATCATCTGTATTACTGCACTTAGGATGTAATTTTTTTTCCCCCTGGCATCCATTCTTATGTGTGATAAAGGCTGGGTTAACCAAGTGGTTGGAAGGTGAACTGGTCTAATAATTTGAGGGATATTGATAGGGAAAGTCATTTCCCAGATCTTTGGCACCATGGCTAGAGTCTGCATCCTCAGCCTTTTCTCCATTATGGTTTTCAGATTTCATGACACCATGTGTTACGTACTCTAAAAAATTTAAATATCTGCAATATTGATGTAATATTTTTTCATTACTTCTGTGCTTAAACAGTTTGATTCCCCACTCTTCCACTCACAGCTGCTGGATGACCTTGGACAAGCCATAGTTCTATCAGAGCTGTCATTGAAAGAGCAGTTATTGAAAGAGCTCTCTTAGCCCCACCTACCTTACAGGGTGTCTGTTGTGAGGAGGGGAAGGGAAAGGAGATTGTAAACCACTCTGAGACTCCGAGTGAAGGGCAGGGTACAAATCCAATCTCCTCCTCCTTCATTATGGAGAAACTGTACGATATCTCCAAATTTAAGGTTGCTTGGGTATGTGTATATATAAAGTTACATAAAGTATCCATCCATCCATCATCTATCATCTGTCAATCTTGTTACATAAATCATCTATCTGTCTGTCATCTATCTAATCTGAATTCAAAAATTAATGACATTTAGCAATAGTAAATGGAAAGTAGTTAATCCACTTCTTGGAGCTCACTGAAGTTGTTTCAGTTTGACAAGGTGAGGGGACGAGGGGAGAAAGAGCTGAGGCAACAAATAATAGAAGTTACATTAACCTATCTTGAGGGGGGGAAATAGCCAAAAGAGATTTCTGTTCAGAATATTTGTCAATTACTGCTGTGCCGAGGAGTGTTTTGTGGACCCCATAGAAGCACAGGACTTTTGTTACTGAAAGATGCTGCTTTTGTGTTGCTTTTATGTGTTGCTGTTGCTTTGGAGTTGCTTTGTGTGTGTATGAGAGAGAGCATGTACTTCAGTGCTTTTTTTTCTTGGAGTGCCAAATGCAGGCCCTTGTGCCAGATGTGGGACAATTGTGTCTATAACTGTTTGGCTCACCAAACACTTCCCTGGACTTGCCCTCTTCTCCTGCCTTCTGAGGTTGTCACTACTATGCAAGTGAGAAATGGTGTGTGTGTGTGTTAGAGAATGAGCTTTGATATTTCTTTATGGACTATATTTATTGCTACACACAATGGACTGTGCACACACACACATAGGCTCAGAGAACTGTACACTTTAAGTCACCTGTTGTGATGCAACACATAGAAGGTGCCTGCACATGCCTTACACGTGAATAAGGTTTCAGCTACACAGTTGCCAAGCCTGGTGAAGAAGCACACACCTCCATTATTGTGAGCAATGAGAAAACAACCACTCTGAGAAGAGACAGCCCCCATTGCAGAACTACTTGTGGCCACGTACTACCCATCACCTGCTTTGTTCCTGCATTGGTATTCCCTGCCAAATGGACATTTGGTTATCAGTAGAATGGCCTGCTTCATCAATACTACAATGGAGCATCTTGACGCCTAGGTTTTCACACCGGTCCAGATGCCATACTTTGAGTAAGGTTTTAGGTTACAATATTGGCCACCCCTCTTAGGTAACCACCCTCCCTACATGCAACCAATAGGATTGTTTTTGGGACAGACTAACAGGTAGGTGGGCCAAGAGGTTGGAACAGTTACCACCCATCCAATGGACCCACTATTAAAGGAAGGAACAGTTACCTGGCCCCTCCTACCTGGCCAGATAGCATCTCCCCTGCAACATCCCCTATCTGCTTTTATTCCCCTTGAGTCCCACTTGCTATCACCAAACCCTTGCCTCTACTTTGATCTGTTGATCTGTAGTCAAGAGACCCACACGTTCTGACTGGTTCTGGTTGTGTGTGAATTCCCTTTGGTTTCTATTTCTTCCCATCCATTCTTTTTTTTTAAACCCCTGAAGGGATATTTTTATTATTTTTTCATAAGACTACATAACTACAAAGAAATATATGGGGAGGGGGAACTACAACTATGGATAAAGAAAAGATACCCACACTAACTAAAAACCCAAGAGAAGGAGATCATATCCGTGTTAAACTAAATATTAGTAACTAAAGTGTTAGTAACACAATATACTTGTAAAGTTCTTGTTTTTCACAGCTTCTATGTTAATACGTTAGTTATTATGAGAGAACTTTCTGAGCATCTTTACTTCAAAAGGTGATTTTCAAAGTCCTTCTGCCTTTACTTCGGTTTTCTATCTCTGAAATCGTATGCAACTTTCATTGCTCCCGCATCCGTTTCTACCGCAGAGTCCTTATCCGTTCCAGAGGTGGCAGAGTCACTTGATTTATTTTGTTCGTCTTTGGATTCTTCCCCCGATTTCAGCTGATGTCTCAAGAATTCCTTGGCTTTAAAAATAGAGTCAATCTTCTCTCTTTTATCGTTAATTTTAAAGATGACACCTTCAGGGATCACCCACCGGTACTGAATTCCGTTAGTTTGAAGAAAAGAGATTAAGTCCTTATAGCTTTTCCTCTTTTGTCGAATCTCAAATGGAATGTCTTTTAAAGTCTTAATGGTTGCATTCCCCAATTTCAGTGGAGTTGCTGAGGTTGCCTTTAATATAGCATCCCTGGTCTGTCTTCTTGCAAATCTGACCACAATCTCTCCAGGAAGGCTATTTTTTAAAATATAATTGGAGTAAGCCCGATAGGCAGTCTCCATATCTTTTACTATATCATCCGCTGGTAAGCCTGTTGCTGGAGCAATAATCTCACCTAGAGTCTTCCTCAAGTCTTTTCAGTTTCAGGAACTCCCTGGAATCTGAGAATCATGTTGGCCTTTTCCATTTGCAGCTGTAACAGACAATTTTCTTGGAGGTTTTGTTTTGTTTCCACCTCTCCCATTCTTTTCTTCATTTTCTTGTTTGCGGTGTCCATCTCTGTGATTTTCTCAGTCGCATGCTCCACTTTCTTCTCCGTTTCTGCCAGCTGGCGCTGCTGAAGAGTGAAGTTTTGGTTTAGCGAGGTCAGTTGCCGGTTAATACCATCAAGTTGCTCCATCATCGGCTTGAGCATATCCGCTAACATCTTCATGACGTCTGCTCCCTCTTCCGGTTTTGGGCTCTGACTGCCCAGTGCTTTCGCTTTTAACTTTCCTCAGGAAGCCGCCATTTTACAGTTTTGTTTACAATTTCAAACCGCTTCGTAAGGGCTCGAAAAACTTGTTGCTTCACTATCGGCACTCATGTAAGTCTCTCAAAATAAACTCGCTGTTTATTTCCTCCCTTCCCCCATCTATTTTAACTACAACAGCCTTGAATCCTTTACTGGTAACCCTTGGTGGGAACAGGACCTTGGTATAAATTGGCAAGAACCCATTTATAAATTGCCAATTGCTGTAATTCGGCTAACAGGGGATGATCATTTCTCTGATCTATCCAAAATTTGACAAGGAGGATCCCCTGGGTGAAGACTGCACTCTCTGAGAAGAGAGGAAATGTTTTGCAGTTTGCTTGGCCTTTATCACCCTGAAGATGAAAGGTGCTCCATTTCCAGAGTCTTCAGCACAAAGCTGTGAAGGCAATCTGTACATTGTTGCGGAGGGCTGCCCATGACCCTTAGGTATAACAACACTATCAGAACTGTGATCCCCCTCCACATCTCATCATATTGATACATTGCATCAAAACAAGATGGTGAAATAGTATCGTTTAATAATGTTGTAAAATAGTCAAAAGTATTTAAATTACTCAGAGTATCAATGGATCTTGCTCTATTGGAAAGAAGAGATTTCTTTGCGTTTAAAAACCTTTATTTCTAAGGGTAAAGGTACACAGGAAACCTACAAATAAACAAAACATCTATGAGCTACATTTTCTACTGCTTACTTCTCAATACATAAAAGGTAAAGGTTCCGTTGCTCAAAAGCCAGTCAAATCCGACTCTAGGGTTGCGGTGCTCATCTCCATTTCAAAGCCGAAGAGCCAGCGCTGTCCGAAGACGTTTCCATGGTCATGTGGCCGGCATGACTAAACACCAAGGCGCACGGAACGCTGTTACCTTCCCACCGAAGTGGTACCTATTTCTCTACTTGCAATTTCTTGCTTTCGAACTGCTAGGTTGGCAGGAGCTGGAACTAGAGATGGGATACATCTCAATACATAGCCACACACTAAGACACAGATAATGGAGAATCTGTCCTTCTTCTCGACCCCTAGAAAGGAAGTCACCTGGAACAAACAACCAATCACTTATCATAACAGAAGTTACTTTTCCTGGGCTAATCCCACATTGGCTCTATTGCCAGGTTTCCCTTCCAGGTCAGTCTAAACAATAGCGATACTAGGTAAACAAGTTAACCCTATAATGACTGGATTGTCAGACCTTGTAAACACACACATTTCCAACAAATAACACCACAATCATTGCATTGCACATTAGAAGTGCTTCAAATATCCTGAGCCCATGATCATTCATGGACATCAGTGCTGTGATTAGTTGTTTATGTGCTGGATTGTTTCTCCTGTGAAGAGCTAAGCAAGAAAGAACTTCTTCAGATACAGGTCTAGGCTTTCTTGCCTGAAATCTGGAGATCTCCCCTCTACCACAAACTTTTTGTATTCACCATTGACTGGTGAGACTAGGGAGCTGTAATTTTTCTTACTAACTTCACCCACCCACCCATCCATCCACCCACCCATCCATCCATCCATCCACCCATCCACCCATCCATCCTTCCATCCAC
>NW_015169183.1:807354-813096 GCF_001447785.1 Gekko japonicus | reverse complement strand
CCATCCATCCACCCATCCATCCATCCATCCATCCATCCATCCATCCACCACTGGCTCCTGTACCTGTAGTAGGAAGCGAGCCTCTTAACTGTGTTCCAGAACATGTATGGAAGGAGGAGAGATTAAAAGTCTGGGAGGAGAAACCATAACTCCCTCATCAGCAGCAGGTTTGACTTTCCAGCCCTGCTACAGTTGTCGGCCTCCAGGCGGGGCCTTGAGATCCCCCCCTATTACAACTGATCTCCGGGCAACAGAGATCAGTCCCCCCCCCGGAGAAAACAGCTGCCTTGGAGGGTGGACTCTGGCATTGTACCCTAATCAGGTTCCTCCCCTCCCCAAACCCCATCCCTCCCATCCTCCCCAAACTCTTCCCCCCTAATCTCCAGGTATTTCCCAACCCAGAGGTGGCAACCATAAGTCCCGCTCCTCCTTTGACAGCTTTTGAACACACTGAGAACAAGGAATCACTATAAGAGAACAACAGAAAAATCCAATTAAAAAGAGAAAATGGCAAAAAACCATCTACCAGAGGTCATTAACGGATGCTGGGAAAGTCTGGGAAAGAGAAACCTTGTAGATGTCCCCGGGGAAGGCATTCCACAATCTGGGAGCCACAACTAAAAAGATCCTCCCCCTGGCAGTGTTGACTTCACTTCTAAAGTTGGGGACATTTGGAGCAGCACCTTGGCAGATGACCTTATAAATGCAGGCGGGCTTAAATATGAGCAAGCCGTCTTGGGCATGCCTCGATTCAGACCATTTAAGACTTTAAAGGTCAAAAACAGCACTTTGAATTGCATTCTGAAACAAAGTAGCAACCAGTTAAAATCTTTCACCACTGGCAAGATGTGATTCATTCTGCATGTTCTAATTTCACAACCTGTCTCTGCGTTTGGAACCCACTGAGATTTCTAAATAGGAGCCTCACATGCAATACATTGCAGTAGTCTGAGGCATGATTCACACATTGCCAAATCCATGTTTCTCCCCCCATGTGGACCTTGTACAGATGTGTTTAGGGAGTTCCCAGTTGGGAACTTGATTCCCAACTGTCTGAGGGCCTGATTTATATCTGGACCACGGCATGCACGAGAAGAAAGAGTCCCCCCCCTTTCCAGACCTGAAACGCTCCATTTGCACATTGCGGAAACTTGCATGCATTGGTAGCTACATATACATGTTCCCAAAGACCGTAGGGATGCCAGCCTCCAGGTGAGAACTGAGGGTCCCCTGGAATTACAGTTCATCCCCAGAGATCAGTTCCCCTGGAGAAAATGTATGCTTTGGAGGGTGGACTCTGTGGCCTTGTACCCCACAGAGGTCCCTGTCCTTCCCAGGCTTCACCCCAAAACTTGGAAGAGTTTCCCAACCTTCTCCCCCCATCCCCTTGATATTTATGTTTTATTGTCTTGGTTTTATGTAAGCTGCCCTAAGCCGGTCTTGGCTGGGAGGGTGGGGCAGAAATCCAATTAATTAATTAATTAATTAATTAATTAATTAATTAATGCTGGTGGCCAGGGGGACCTGGCAGCCCTAAAAGAGCGGGTCCCATGAATTGTTTCCGGTTGGGAGGATGACATGGGGGGAAAGGCTGAAGTGCCGCAGTCCTGATCAAACTGGGCTCACATCTGTGTGGAAACTGAGTTCCTGGTACAGAATTCCTGGTGCACGTCTCTCATGAATGGGTCCCTGTGCTACAAATCATAGACTACCTTCCCCCACCTTAGGGTTGCCATCTCTGGGTTCGGAAATGCCTGGGGATTTGGGAGGTGGAGCCTAGGGAGGGATGGGTTTGAGGAGGGGAGGGACCTTAGCAGGGTACAATGCCATAGGTCCTTTCCACACTAGACCTTAAATCCTGGTTCAGCCCTGTTCCAGAACTTACATTCTACACTACACGCGAGTTCACCCCGTAATTATCTCGACGTATTTTTACATTCTACACTTCACTCAAGTTCACCCCTGTAATTACCTCGGAGTATTTTTTGTTTCCACATTACATTGAGGTCACCCAGGTTTTGCCCCACACTTGTCCTGGGATAAACGGATGGTGTTATAACCAGGGATAAATGCAAGGTATTGTGTAATATGTCAACCAGACCTTACTTGGAAGTTATCTTTGCAGGAGGTATCAAAGCTGGTGCTCTCATTGAATTTAGGGAGAGGCCATGTACCCCTTGGCAACTGGTGGGAGGGTGAGGTGGTGGCAGTGACTTACCAGGAGCAAAAGGAGACCTAGGCTGGCATCACCAGCAGTGTGGCAAGGTGCAGACCAGAAGTGTTATCAATCATCACATCACCACCATGGGGATGTGCTGGTATTTGGGCAAAAACTCTATTGTAAAAGTCATTTTTACCGTAGAGCTTTTGCCAAAATTCCAGTGTCCCCATAGCAGCAACATGGTGACATCACTTCCGGTGCATGCTGGAAGTGACATCACCATGTTGCTGGCCATGCTGGCCTAGGCCTGCTTTTGCTCCCAGTAAGTCCTCCCACTAGCCAATGGATAGGTGGCAGGAGAGTGTCCCTGGGATGGGGCCTGGCAACCCTACAGGTTATTTAGGAATTCAGGTCGCGGGATCTGAAAGCACCCCTGAACTGTCAATTTGATCCTTTAGCAGGGAATGTAACCCCATCCAAAACATTATTTCAGGTTGAGGTCACACACGCCAGTTGAAGCGGAGGGGAAGTGAGACTATTCCCTCCAGAGGAATTTGACCCGCAGTTGCGAGATCACACCTCCCTTTGTAGCTGCAGACGCAGCCCCTCAGTAGTGTGTGATTAGACAAAACTGTGGGTGAGTCAGAGGTTTTTTTTGGTCATTTGCTTCCCATGCGCATAAATGAGGAATCGCACCTCCACACTGAGGGGACCCCCTATAGAATATGTGATTATGTGCATACTGCAAGGGGGGGGGGGAACCCAGCAGCGAGTTGGGATAGCCTGATCAGACCATCCCAACAGCTTGAGAGCATGCTTGAGCAATCACACAGTAGAAAGTCCGTCTGTGGCCTGTCGGAACCCTTTTGCGACCAGACTTTCCCCGGTGTATTTTCACTCCACTTCTGCAGCGGAGCGGCACAGGTTGCCGATGACTGTGGGATCGTTTCCAGATTTTGCTGTCTGATCGCTCCCATTAGATCTGTCAGGCATTCGCACCCATGTTGGATCTAAAGGTGTGTGTGATTGTAGCCTAAACATACATCTTAAAGCTGAAACAAATACTTCTGCTTAGGATGTTTCACTAGCTGCAGCTGTAAAGATCTCTACTGTCCTTGCAGCTATAATGGATTTTAGATTTTAGACTGGGTTGTGAGATGCCACCTCCCTCATTCTTTCTTGGGACAATTGTTTCCAGTCTTCACCAGGCACAGACTGGCTTGTCTTCTGTACTGGCTTGGAAGAGAGGGAATCCTTCAACTCCCATCACCTATCATAAGATACTAGGCCTGGCCTTCTTTAACCCTGGGTTAACCTGCCACTATGGCCTGTGCTGAATAGTTCCTCTTAAAATCACCCCCAGGTGGCAAGAATTGATATTTCACCTTTCAGAATAACCATTCATTTTACATTTGGTACAGTAAATATCAGATCCTATTGGCTTTCGGTGCATTCAGAGAAAAACACACACCATGCAAGAAGGTTGGGGGTAAAATAAACTTGCCATGACCTTCCCATATTAAAAAAAAGGAAAACTGATTCCTTTTCTTTTGTATACTTCCTATTTATTTTTTTTACATTTTGGAACAATAGTTGATCTTATGGGGTGAACTTTCAGGGTCCCCCCTGTCATTTGAAATCTTTTTATTAATTCATTTCCAACCAAGATATCTGACTTTCACATTTCACATAGGTGTAAAACCAGAGAGATCCTGAGCTCTGAATGCTAGGGTGCCTCACCTGTGAGGTTTTGGCTTTGCACATCCTTTGGATCAGTTGCTATTTAATAGGACCAGGATTCCTCAGAGATTTTGCAGTGGGGCACAGATAAGCCAAGTATGCCAAATGCACTTCTCCAGGAGCAGTTCAGTCAACAGCGTCGTTATTGACATGAGTAGCGATATTTTGAAAGCAGTTAACAAGGGCAAGGACATGCCTCTGCCGTTTGGGAACTGACCTCAGAAAACCAGCAGCAAGGAAAACCTAATTAGAAATGGGGGGGGGGGGAGAAACCTAACTTGTTAGAACTCCTGGAGAAAGATGGAAGTTTGGAAGTATCACCTAGTGCTTCCTGTCACTTTCTTTCTTTTAAAACCAATTATTGAATAAGAAACGCCAGCGACAACATTTCAGCTGTTTCGTGGATATTATTTTAGGCTGCTGAAGGTTTTTAACGCTGCTTTTATACCACTAGGGTTGCGATCATACGCACAATTAGACCCGACATAGGTGCGGATGCCAGCCAGATTTAAAGGGCGCGATCAGACAGCAACATCTGGGAAGCGCCCCGCAGCCATCAGCAACCCATTTTGCTCCGCCGCAGAAGTGGAGTTAAAAGACACCGGGGGAAATCTGGTAGTAAACGGGTTGCGACGGGCCACAGACGGACTTTCCCGTGTCTGATCACTCCAGCGTGCTCTCGTGGCGTCAGGATGGTCTGATCAGGCCATTCCAACTCCATGTCATTGTTCCCCCCCCTTTTGCAGTATGCGCATCATTACAAACTCCATAGGGAGCTCTCAGTGCGGAGGTGCGATTCATTGATTCCTCGTTTAAGCGCATGGGGGGGGGGAACGGCACAAAAAACCCCGACTCACCCACAGTTGCATCTGATCACACACTGACAGACTGTTCCTGCAGCTTTGAAGGGAGGCTTTGGCCCCGGTCACACGGGAGGTTTTGGGCCGGGAGAGGGACGGATCGGGGGTGCAGCAAACGGGCGCGATCCCACCGCGACATCTGGGAAGCGTTGCACACCCGTCCCCGATCCGGCCCTTCCGCCCAAAACGCCGCAGCAAAACTAAACCACCTACCGAGGTGGTTCTTCCGGCAAGGCCGCATCAAGGCTGGCCGTGGCATTGCCGGCGCGTCCTTCCACTGGTGCATCCTCGGCTCCTGGCCGAACTGCACATGCTCACACATGCGCAGTTCAGCAGCCTCCCCCTCCCGACCATGTCTTCCTCCCCGGCATCTGATCGTGTCGGGGAGCAATGGCGCTGCGGCTCAGGGGATCCGTGGGATCCCACCCGGCATCTCTATTTTGGTGCGGCTCTGATTAGCCGCACTTTGCCCGTTGTTTTTTCTGCCATGTGGAAGGGACCATGATCGTGCAACTGCGGGTCAAATTCTTCTGGAGGAAATAGCCTTGCCCCCCCCCCCCCCATTTTATCCGGTGCTTATCTTTATGGCTTCTTTCATTATTCCTGATTTATTATGTTATTGTTATTAATAGTTTTATTGCATTGTTTTTACTTGTAAGCTGCATCAAGCAGATCTCTGGCAGGACAGCCATATCCACCTTTTCTCAGTGCAATGCACTAGAATAAAATGGTAAGCAGCAGATCAAAAAATAATCCAACCAAATCAGATCTGGAACACATGCGAAGTATTCTAATCCAAGGAATTGTTATAAACAGCACAACATACTTGCTTTATCTTTAAGACAAAATTGGCTGTATTCTTGCTCGGCTAGGTATGACTTCTTGTAGTACTGATTTCTCAATAAAGTTCAAGCAAATAATGCTAAAGGAAGCTTTCTGCAGCACTACCGTGTTTCCCCGCAGTTCCCACAACCACTTATA
>NW_015169183.1:751609-806058 GCF_001447785.1 Gekko japonicus | reverse complement strand
GATCCTTGGGCTGATGTAGGGCGAACATCAGAGCTGGGTGTTTGCTGGATCAGGGTCCAAAGCATTATTGACTTCCAGCCAGTCACTGACCTCTTGGAGGATGCAAACACCAAATGGCAATTATGTGGAGCTGGTTCCAGGTGTCTTGGGCTCTGGGCAGGCATTTCCCAGGGTAGCCCCCCATCCTCTCCCCAGCACCAAGCACTCAGGGCCTCCTTCCCTCCCACCTGCTTGTATGTCCTTCCCATGCTCACAGCTGACCGCAGTCCTTCCGGGTGGTATAGGGTTGCCAACCTCCTGATGCGGGCGGGGTTCCCCCTGATTTTAGGGGCCTCAATCTGCCGCTGGCCAGCTGGCTAGCATGGGAGCCCCACCCCCAAAGAGCCCCACTGTGCCCACTGCAATGACATCACCCAGAGGTGACATCATCATGCCGGGCACATCACACAGGGGATCCTCTAGCATTTGGCTAAAAACTCTATGGTGACCATAGAGTTTTTAGCCAAATGCCAGAGCATCCCCTGTACAACGTGCCCAGTGCAATGACATCACTTTCGGGAGATCCCGGGACTAAGCCAGGAGTCCCCCACCTGCCAGCATCAGTGGGCTCTGCCAGAAACCTTGGGCCCCAGCAGCTGCCTCACCCGAAGGTGTGCTGACACTGGCCCTGCGATCATGATCTTGGATGTCTACCATTGGACAACCTTTGGAGTTATATGCGGTTAGCATGACTCGTAGTCCTTTTGTAACAGCGTAGTAGAAGAGTGCTCCTTCGTGGAGTTCTATGTCGCTCATCTCCGTGCGATTGCTCTTTTCCTTTATTGAGCCCACACAAAAGGGAATGGGAACTTTGTTTTGTCAGAACCCTTTCTGCCATCTGTCACTGTTGTTCCCTGGATTTGTAACTTTAATGTGTTCCTCCCCACCCCCTTTCCATTTTGTGTACAGTGTTATAAAAACACTAATAAATAATTCATGTAAAAACCTCTGTAAATATTGTCAAACTGCAGAATAAATGATTTACTAAAAGGTCTCTTGGCTGAATGTAACAGCTTTATTATTACTACTTGTTTTGTAACGTGATCTCTCCCCCCCCCATACTCCTACCCTTCTTTTTTTCCCACAGAGTAGCTCAGTTGGGTAGATGCAATTGTTGAAACCACTTAGGTACATTTGAATCAACATAAATAATGAAAAACTTTTACAATATTACTAATTAAACCATCTGGATGCTAGGCTTAGGAGTGGAGCCAAAGGTATAATTGTCCTCATCGGTTGAGTTAAAAGGCCAGGTCCTCTTGGGTTGTAAATTAGCCTTGCCCCCAATATTTTGAGCAGTTTGAAAATTGGGGGCCTTCATTTGGAGCAAATAAACGATCCAATCAAGTTAGGTGAAAATGTGTCTTTGTAGAAGCAGTTCCTAACACTGTCCAGTAGTAATATGGAAATATTAGATCAAGGTTTAACTGTTAGCAGCCTTTCAACATTTGACCTTCACAGGGTGCTGTTGTTTTGCCCGAAAAGATTTTCTTCAGTGATAGATTTTTTTTCTGACTCATAATAATAAGCCTTAGAGAGCTCCTTCTTTTTCTTCTTCTTTTTGCTTTCATGGTTTCTTGATTCTTGAATGGCATGGGATTACAATTATGGCAATCAGGATCTAGATTTGTAAACTGGAAATGTATCAGCGAATTTGTCTAATACTTAGGGTTGCCAGCCAGGTCCCTCCTGGCAACCAGTGGGGAATTGGGGGGGGGGGAGTACCTGGAGAAAGAGAAAGGCCCAGAACTCATTGTTAGTGTTACACAGGAAGTGATATTATCACACCAGTGACATCCAGGGGATGCTCTGGTATTTGTGTAAAAACTCTATGGTAAAATCAGCTTCTACCATCGAGCCTTTGCCCAAATACCAGAACATCTCCTGGATGTCACTGGTGTGATTACATCACTTCCTGTGCAACACAGTCATGAGACCTGGGCCTTTCTCATTCCCCAAGTAAGTCCCCCTGCCCACCAGCTGATTGGTGGCTGGGGGGCAAGGCCTGGCAATCCTACTAAGACTAGCAAAAATTCACAGAAATGAAGATGGCCGTGGCCCCGGTCACACGGGCCAGAAAATGCGGGGGGGAGGCGTGGCTATTTGCCCCAGAGCAAAATAATGCGCGGCTGCGCAATCAGACGTCCAGTCGAGGCCCCGTCAAGGTCCCATGGTTAGGGGGGAGGTGCCAATCACAGGACAATCCTGTGGTGCATCAAAGAAGCGGCCTTTCTAGCAAAAGGCTCCGTGGGTTTAACCCCTTCCAGGGCTGCAGAGGAATGCAAACTGTGTCCTCCGTCCCAGGAGGAGCTTCAGCCTGGCCGCTCTCCCACCACGCCCCCCCTGCACCTCCCCCTCTGCTGCCCGGTGCAGAGAGTTCCTCTCAGGACGAGCCAGGAGTGGGGGGGGTACGGAAAAGAGGAGGGGGCCGTGTTGTTTGTTTTTAAACGAAGTGTGCGCATGCGCTGTTGGGTGCTTGTGTGCATCCCGTGGAGACTTGGAAAAAACCCAACCTTTTAGCGACGGGACATGGGCGGGCGCCGGGCGCCATGACCTACCACCAGAAACACGATCAGACACCCGCCCTTGCCCCGCAGTTTCCGGAAACTAGTACCTCGGAGGTACTAGTTTTTTAAGTCACATCTTTGGCAGGAAGCCTCAGTTGGTCCATGGGAGCTCTACGCTTCCCAGATGTTGCAGTGTGATCATGCCCGGAAAATCTGCCTATCTTCCGTCTCTGTAGCATGGCTAATGCTCCATGTGACTGCAGCCCGTGAGCTTTTTCTGAGTGAGACAGAAGCCTGAGGTATGCAGTCCTAAGCATGGATACCCAGAAGTAAACCTCATTTGGTTCAATGGGACTTATTCCCTAGTAAGCATGCTTAGGAATGCAGCCTTCATAGCTTTCTCACAGCATTACCCAAAGCAGTTCCTCAACATTCTTCTGGAGGGAGAATCACCTCTTTGCCTTTTTAAGCTGAGGTATCTACAAACTTCACTTCAGGAGCCCAGCTGTTAGCTAAATCACAGGAGGCATTAAAATCAAGATTTACTGGACAAGTTTTAAAAGATCTGAAGCAAAATTTGTGAACTTTTGTTCTTCTGTCAATAAATATGTGCTACTTTTTTGTTTTTGAAAAAAATTAAATATCTTTGCTTCAGTTCAGAGGACTGATACCACGTTTCATGCTTTGGAGCTCAAGAACTTACCTGATAAAGTAGCAAACAGGATGAAGAATGCAAGGGGACTTCACTGTTATCTGTGATACTCCATGGAGTTATCTGATTAAAAGCCACAGGAGCAGATGTTGTCTTAAGCCACACTTCAGAGTATCGCTCCTGTGTAGTCAGTTTTTCCCCCCAGGTTTCCCTCCATGAAGTCTAGTGTAAGTGACTTCCTGAAGGAATGGATGTTCTTTCTGTGCTATTGAACAGGAATGAAATATTGGCTGCTTCTGGTGGTGGTCATCTAACTGATCCACTCCAGATGCAAAACCGTGGTGAATTAAGCTAACCATAGGCTGCGGTCACATGGAGCATTAGCCATGCTACAGAGATGGAAGATAGGCGGATTTTCCAGGCGCGATCACACCGCCACATCTGGGAAGCATAGAGCTCCCGTGGCTCACCCGAGGCTTCCCGCCGAAGATCTGGGGCAAAAAACTAGTATCTCCGAGGTACTAGTTTCCGGAAACCGTGGGGCAAGGGCGGGTGTCTGATCGCATTTCTGGTGGCATCTGTCGCCCGCCCATGTCCCCTCGCAAACAGGTCATTTCCCCCCCCAAGGCTCCACGGATGCGCACAAGCACCCAACGGAGCATGCGCACACTTCAGTTTTAAAAAGTAAACAACAACAACAACAACAACCCCGTTTGCTGTGCCGCCCCGCTTCTTTGCCTGTGGTGTGATCGGCACCTCTCCCCTAGCCACGGGACCTCAACGAGACCTTAACCAGACATCTGATCGCGCAGTCGCGCGTTAGTTTGCCCCGGGGCAAACAGCCACACTTCCCCCCCGCATTTTCCAGCCCGTGTGACCGGGGCCATAGTTAGAAGAATTATCTGAACATAGGCTACTCCACTGTGACTGTACTTAGATAATATATATATCATACCAGGATCTGAAACCGTAGTAAGAAGTTGGTTTGTTCATCACACTTAGTCTTAACTATGGTTTTGCATGATGTACACATGCAGAAATTATGGCTTAATTCTGGCGTGTTCCTCATCATTGCCATTGTTACATTCATGCTGGGATACTAGCCAGGTCTACGCAGAGGAAAGAAACCAGCAACCTAGAAATGGCTGTGGCACAGTGTAGCGTATCTGTTTGGCATGCAGAAGGTCCCAGATTCAATCACCAGTGTCTCCTGTTAAAAACAGGATCACATGGTAGGTAATGTGAAAGACCTCTGCCTCAGACCCCGGAGAAATTAAAATAGGGCTACATCAAGCGATGTGCCAGCAAACCAAAGAAGGAGAAAACATGCTAGGGGACAGCTCCACTATTACACAAAGCCCTGACATGTCTCACCATAAAAGTTCCGCCAGGAGGATCAGAGAATTCTCTTGGTACTGAACCTTTCCACAGCAATTAAGTTCCATTAATAGAAGTTTTTATGGCAAGACACCTTATGAGGTAGGTGGGGCTGAGAGAGCTCTCTTGAGAACTGCCCTTGAGACAACAGCTCTGAGAGAACTGTGACTGACCCAAGGTCACAACAGCAGCTGCATGTGGAGGAGCAGGGAATCAAACCCAGTTCTTCCAGACTAGAGTCTGCGCTCTTAACCACTACACCAAACTGGCTCTTCATTTTCAGAGTTACACCCTCTTTCATTTTGAGGGGCTCTTCCTAGCCCCTGGAGACCTGTGTTCTGGATAACTGCTTCCCCCAATGACTTATCATATCAACCTTCCCTAAGGCAACCATTTTTGTATGATAGATATAAGGGAAAGGGACATGGGAGAAAAAATAATGGGTGCTGTTTTAAGGACAGAATCCCTACCTTTTTAATGGGATGACACCCAAAGAGTTTCTTTTCCCTGAATCAAGCAAACAGAAGTATTGATGTGGCCAACTGAAATTCCTTGGCAGATTTTCCCCGAAAGAAGCAGAAACAATGCATTTTGTATGATTTGCCTGATGCAACCAGACAATGCAGTAATTGAATGCGTGGAGCAATGTCATTGTGTGTTGAGTTTGCAAACATCATAATTTATGTGGAAATGTATTACTCTGTCTTAAATAACTTATTAACATGCATATTTCAAAACCCCATAGTCTGTTGTTGGATAAGTTGCAAGAAGAATGATTTGTCACGATGGTTCGCCTTAGGGTTGGTCATGTGTCAGCACAGAAATTATGTTTTTGTCATAGCAAAAAAAAAAGAGTCATGAAATGTTATGAAGTCCCAAGAGTCATAATTTTAGTGCCAAAGAGTTATAACTCTGTTAAAATTGCTGCTTATTCTCCCTTTAGAAATTTAATGCATATTAGTGAAACAAATGCATCACAACAATAACTTATAACAGATCACAACTTTGTTACCATTTGTGGCCTGTGTTAGGCCCTCCTTTAGCTATTCACTGCCACTTACCCTATAGAAGTTTATGCATTGTGAGAATCAAAGGGCAAAGCTTTTTCTGGACTGGCTGTATTGGGCAGCCAACAGAATATCCTATATTTCAGTCGTTCCCAGCCCTTTTGGTATGGTGACCCACAAGTCCAAATTTACTTTGTATGGTGATATATTGAGGGCTGATCCAAGGGTTTTTGGCACCCTAGGCAAACTAGGATCTTGGCACCTATCCAGTTCAGCATTCCATTTCCTACAGTGACTAACCAGATGTTTTGGAGAAACCAACAAACATAGGGCACAGCTGCCCCCAACTGTGAACCCCAAGCAAATAGCATTCTGGCATACACGGTCTTTGCACATGGAGGTGACATTCCAGCCTTTGACCACTACTCTCTCTCTCTCTCTCTCTCTCTCTCTCTAATCCCCCCAAGATTCTCACCAACCTAGTGACCATTGGGACTAATTATACTTGGTCAACATATATATGTGGTGAAGAATAAATAGAAGATTCTGTTTTCCAGGATCAGATCTTAGTTTCCAAGATACAAAAGAAAGCAATGGAAAAGGCAGAGGTGGCCGTTGGGGAGGGCTGGCCTGCGACTCACTTGCTGAGGCTTCATGACCCACTTTTGGGCCCTGATCCACAGGTTGGGGACCACTGCTATAGCAGAATTCCTGCTCCTCCTCTAAAACTCTCACTGCCCAAAAATCTAGCATGTCAGTGTTGCCTTCTTCTTGATACGATTATTTTTCATTGTACTGTGAATATTTTGTGTAGCAATGTTCAGCCATGCAAATATTTAGAAATATACTTAGAAATAGAAGTGCACTTTCTATTTAGAAATGTATACTTGCAGTATAGGGTTGCCAGGTCATTGTGTTGCTGACGTCAGGGGGTTGACGCTCTAGTTTTTGGGCAAAACTTTATGGTTTTGTAGCCAATTCTACCATAGATTTTTGCCCCAAAACTAAACATCAGTGACGTGATGATGTCACTTCCAGGTGACATCATCATGTTACCTTCGGGCCAGCTGGGGTGGGATTTCCCCCTACTGGCCAGCTGGCTGGTGGCGGGGGAAGCACCCCATAAAGCGGGGGTTCCCCCACCCCTGGCGGGGGTCTGGCAACCCTATTGCAGTACTGGGGAAAGAACTATGCCGGGAATGGGTGAATTATAAATCTGTATTCCATTCTGATTTGATGTCACCCATCATGGGGATGATGCACACATACATGTTATGATGGAGCTATGCCCGTTGATCTGACTTTGCACACAGTGGTTTTCAGTTCGTTTGTTCTTTCGTTGGCCTCTTGTTGTTGAAGCCCTTTATACAAGACATTATGCACATTGAAATGAACACACATACAGGGAGAGTGGGCGTAAATGAGTGCACTCTCCCTCTCCCCATTATCACCAGCTCCTGAACGTGGAGTAGGAAGTGTGTATGTGTAAGCTCTCTTTCCATGAACACCAAATGTTTTCAGTCACGAGGATGGAGCCTCTGGGAGGACATTTCCTGTGTGCATTCACTGTGTGCTCACAAGGAGACTATTATGTGTAAACAGGGTGTGGCCAGTGGTCTGTTGCTTGTTCCCCCTCTATGTACGATGATTTCAATGCTCACAGTGTCACAAGTAGAGGTTGGGTTGTCAGCTCCAGGTTGGGAGATTTTGGGGGTGGAGACTGAGGACAGACATTAATGGGGCATAATACCATAGTCTACCTTTCAAAGTGGCCATTTTCTCCAGGTGTCACCTGGAGATCAGTTGTAATCCCAGGAGATCTCTGGCCACCACCTGGAGGTTGGCAGCCTGTGTAAAGGGCTTGAGGAATTAGAAATCTAGTGAAGATTTGGGTTGACCAAACTACTGCCTGGTCCTTTTCCATCCTTCAGTTTCGATGAGTAGACGGGCATGCTGTGATTGTTGCAGGAGAGAGAGGCTGTTTTGGCCTGTGTCCATTTTACACTTTTTTGTGTTGGCTGTTGAAAGAGGAAAGTGGGACATACAGTTTAAAATAATATAATGTAGAAGTGTGTGCTGGGAGATGTATAGCTTGCTCTTCATTCTGTACGCCCAAGTAATCACCCCAAAAAAGTGTGACATGATGACTCATGAGGATTATATACATGGTTGTCAACATAATTCTTCAGGTAGGGAAGTAAAAAAAAACCCAGCCAAATTCTAATCAGCTTTGTTTGTTTGGTTTCCCAAATGAGTGCGTACTTTGCCCAAATCCCCCCATTCACCCAAAGAAATATTTAGAATGGCCCCTTCTTTTCATGACATGGTTAAATTTTCCTTTGGGTGCTAGAACCTTCACTAGTTGCTAAAGCAATAGCATATTAAGTTTTTCCCTTGACCTTTAAAAAGAAAAGGCACACAGCTGAGGAAGATTGGCAGCATTTTAAAAAAATCTGACACGATAGGGTGCAGCCTGACCTTTCTTTTGAATGAGGCACTGGCGGCAACAGAGTTTGTTCTTTGCTGAGGTAAATTTCCTACTTTGCAGTATAGCTTTCACACTGTGTGTGTGTGTCATGTCACACATGTTGGCCTGCCAAAGTTATTGCTGCATTTGGTTACTGCTGTTGTGTAATTAGCTCTCTGACTCAGATAAATCTTTCCCCATGAGAGAAAGTCATATGGGGCAACTCCCGTAGTCAGTGTGGCTGTGAAGGTGTGCCTCCCATATTGCACACCTGCTACTCATCAGTTAACAGGTGATAAAATCTGCCCTGTTCTCTCTTCACTGGAGTGAAATTGTGAAGCATCTTTCTGTCACCGCATGTTCATCATACCAGGTCGATGGAGGCTCAAGAGAAAATTGGTTTATCTCTCGGTTATCAGCTGCCCTTAGCATATTGTGCAAGTATCTTCCTGTAGAGAACAAAAAATATGAGCCCCAAAAGACAGTGACTATATAATTAACTTAACGTGTTCGTCTTAACCCAGTTACATCTGGAAGGCATTCTTTAATAGGGGGTTGGCCTTTTTATTTCAGGAAATCACTCCCTAAGAACTGTGTACTTAGGGTCTTTAGAGGAAAATAAAAAAAAAATGTTAATCTCCAGTAGTTCATATCTTTGATTTTTTTCATTGAACACAGTGTGCGCATGTAAAGGGCTATCAAGTCGCAGCCGACTTATGGCCACCCCGTAGGGTTTTCAAGGCAAGTGATTAAGCAGAGGTGGTTGCCTCCCATTGCCTCCCTTTGCAAAGTTTTCCTCGGTGGTCTCCCATTCAAGTCCTGACCCTGCTTAGTTGCCGAGATCTGATGAGATTACTCTATACTGTACTACTCCACATCCCACACTGAACACTAAATATGATTTAATTAATGCATGGGTGGCCAATTGTTTGACAAGTTTTTCAGAAATCAGTCCAAAGCATGAGGTACTTCAAACATGAATGTGCACTCCGCTCCCACAGTGTCTTTTGTCTGGTCTGGACAAGCTGTAGAATGAGGTAGTAAAATGGGCTATCAGATGGTAGTGGTAGGGATTTCACTTCTTCAAAGTTCCCTGTAATAATTAGAAGTCTACTACATGTTTTATTATAGATCCAGGATATAGTAGTAACCTGTGGGAGTATGGTGGGTAGAAGTTAGCTTACCCGTCCCGCTTCAGATCATCCTTCAGTTCTTCTCTGTAGGCAGCACACCAGAAACCCTGATAACTTCCACACCAGGTCTCTAATAACTTCCAACTGGGCAAGAAAGCTAATACACACATCGGGAGACTGCAAGCAACGCCAAGAACGGGACCTAAGTGAGCTCCCTCCCACACAAGCCTTGAGGAAGAAACAGAAACTAGTTCTTGAGGGCTCACTTCAAGATAAACAAATATAATGCCACACAGACACAGATACCAGAAACTGGAGGTGCTCCAGGCCAGGTTCTATATATCTAGAAGGCAAACAGCTAGGAAGGGCTCTGGTACGCATTTTTCTTTCTTTGTTTCATACTGTTCATTCTGAATAAAGTTATACTCTAGCACTTTTCAGGTGATACACTTGACCACATGTATTGGGACATTGTACTACAAGAAATCCTCCCGATACATGCATAGGGTGGCTAAGTTTCCCACTATGGTGGGAGATCACCTGCCCCCAGGCTCTGGTCTCCCACTGCTGGCTGGTGGAGCAGCAATTACAAAATGAGGGGGAAAGCAACTTTTCTGTGACGTCCTATCTGGTTACACACCCAGAACTGATATCATGGCAACACTCTAGGGATTTCAAAAATCTCTATTGTTTTAACCTCCACTTCTGGACACATAACAAGAAATGACACTGTGGTGTTGTGTTCCTGGTGCCGTCATGCCCCACCCCTGGAAGCTCTTGTGGGTTGCACAACTGGCAAATCTAATTGCCATTTTGTCTGAAAGGCGCAGCACATAGATTTTCAGCCTTGCCAAACACTATTACCAGATCCCTGAGAAACTGCGGGTTCAAGTCTCAACACAGCCCTGACTTCACAGAGTGGTACTGAGGGCTTGCCTCAGCCTCGAAAACTACGGTTTCTCCACTTCCCAACACATTTGTTATTGACTTACTTCCCTTACTCTCTTTTAACTCGCTTCAAAGGTAAACTCCGGCGCTGAGCCCATCTCAGGGCTTGGCTGAGCCGTTCCCTCATAGCAGGAGGATCACTGCCTTCCAGCCAATTGGCGGAAGCAGAGCTTCTCCATTTATCAACAAAACTGGCAATTCAGGGGTCTGGCCATTCGGGGGTCTGTTAAGTGACAAGAGCGGCCTTGTGGTTCCTCTCATGCCATCAAAACAAAATGCAAGAATGGAGAACAGTCTAAATTGCTTTGGGTCCCTGCGGAAAAAAAGGCAGGGTATACATGAAGTTAATACGGAAATCTATAATGTGGTTTTAGTTATAAAACGGCTCTGCTTTCTGACTTCCTCTTTGAGAAAGGTACCTGTGACCCACTAAGCTCCATTTGAAACTTAAGACCATAGAGGATTTGCGGGGTGACGGCAGCCACTTGCCTCTGTAGTAGATGCCAAAGATCCTGTCATTAATGAAACCTGTGCGTCATCATTGCTATAGAGACCAGGATAAGGGATACAGTTTCAAAAGGAGTGTGAAACCTGTAACTGTGCAGCTCAGGTAGGGTTGTTCCGTTGTTTTCATTCAAGGCATTTGTTTTCTTTAAACATCAGGAATATTATTTTTAAAACATAAAAAAGAAATCTCAATGTGGATTAGAATAAAGGAATATTATTCTTCAGCTGTATTCTTATTGATAACTGGGATTTATTAGTGCACTTTCATTCACCTTTCTTACATTGTTTTATAATGATAATGGTGCTTCTTGTCTTACATACCGAACTGATCACTGAACTTGCTGGAATCTAACATTGACAATGCGGAACGGAAGCTTTTCTATAACTACAGACACAGTTAAAGAAAGGATTTGCATTCCATAAAGTATTCTGTGTCTTTAGTTTGGTTTATTAGGGTTTTATTAGGCAAAGGTGGTGATAATCAACTCAAGCATCGACTCTGTGCCTTGGTTAAAAGTTGCATTAAAAAAAAAATAATAACAACACAATTTTCTAACGATCAGGGTAACTAGTAGAAAGACCGCAGTCTATACTTCCCTCTTTGGAAAGCAAAACAGAACTGATGCTATGGGACTCTTAGTCAGAATACCTGTACTTTCTTCGTTAAAAAAAACCAAAATCTTGAAACACCCTGATACTCAAATGGAATGGAAATAATTGCTAAGCCTTTCCTTTGCCTGGAGTTGCTTTATGAATTTGCAAGACAAAGAAATATATAGATTGATTATTAAGTGTTGCTCAGTCATTGCTCAAGGGGACATTGACTTGCTAAAAGCCCCAGGTCTCAAACCTCAGCTCGGCTTGACATTCAGTAAAGTCAAGTTGAAGTGTCAGAACAGCAACTTCACGGGCCTCGGGCGAGAAACATACACCTGCCAACCACTTTCAACAATCAACCAGCCAAATTTAGATTTGCCTCGAGAAATTTAAAGTTGTAACATGGCTGAGGTTTCACCACAACCTTGTTAGTAGGCTGTGTAAACTAGCAATGTAGGAGGAAACCAGAGGCTGGGAGGTTTGGAACAGTCTGAGGAGCCGTTGGGTTTTTATAGACATGGGATCAGATCCTCTTTGGGATCTTGAAAGTGAGGTACGGCAGTGTCAGATGTATTTGAGGGATGAGATTAATTAAGTCTGGCAAAGGCGTTAAGATGTAACTTGGAAATTGTTCCACTATAGCATTTGTTTTGTGTTTTTGTTGACTTTTTTTTGGTTACGTTTCATTTCCACTGTGGAAGTTGCCATTTTGAAGGGGAGCAATGCTTGTGGGGGGAAAAGCATAACTTTCACATTCTCTGGCTCAGCAGTACACATGAAGCTTTCTTATACTGAGTGAGACCATTTATCTCTCATGGTCAGTATTGGCTATCTGACCGGCAGCAGCTCTCCAGGGCCTCTGGCAGAAGGCTTTCTAATCAACTACTACTTGATTCTTCTGATGGGAGATGTTGGGGATTGAACCCAGGGCTCTAGTCGGGGGGGAGCTCTCAGGTACGGAGCTCCGGAAGAGAACCTCTAGGGGGCGGGGCGGTCACGTGGTGAAGCCCCGCCCCCTTCTTTACCCCGCCCTCTGCTTCGATCCTCATTCCGTTTGGGAATGAGGATGAAGCAGGAGGGTAAGTAGCCGGGCCTTCTGACACACTTCCGGTGATGTCAGGGGGTGTGGCCTTCTGTCACTTCCGGTGATGTCAGGGGGCGTGGCATATGCAAATAAGTTATGCTAATGAGTTATGCTAATGAGCTCCGGCAGCTCTTTTTCTACAACAAGACCCCTGATTGAACCTATAACTTTCTGCATGCCAAGTCACAGCCCCTCCCATATACTTATGGCCACCACTGCCATAGATATTGTCAGGGCTTTTTTTGTAGAAAAAGCCCAGCAGGAACTCATTAGCATAATAGGCCACACCCAACAGCAGAAATTCATTTGCTTATTAGGACACACCCCTGACAGCACAGCTCATTAGCATATTAGGCCACACACCCCATGTTCGCAGAAGTGTGATCATCCAACCACACCCACCTTTTGCTTCTTATTCTGTTTACTTCGTTGTCAAAACCCTGGGCTTTTTTGTAGCAGGAACTTCTTTGCATGTTAGGCCACACACCCCTAATGTCGCCAATCCTAATGAGTGTCTGCTGTTAGGTGTGGCCTATTATGCTAATGAGATCCTGCTGGGTGTGGCCAACTCAGGAGCCAGCCGGAACTCCGTTCCTGTGCGTTCCTGCCCAAAAATAGCCCTGGATATTGTAGATAACAATCGAGAGCTGAAGAAAATTAACCAGAGTTTTGGCCTATTTGCTGTCATCGTTTCCCATCTGCTGGAAGGGCTTCATCTCCCTGCGATCCCAGTCAGAAATCACATAGTGAACATGATGGTTCCATGTAGGGATGTGACAATTTCACTGAATGCACACAAGTCTCCCATTGCCTTTTACTCTAAATTGGAGAGGAAAAAGGGAACACGTTCCTTGTTGCCCAAGCAAACAGGCCAATAACCTTTACCTTAATGAACTGCCCTGGTGGTTTCATGGCTATGCATCTAGATACATTGGCTTGGCCTTAAGCCTGGTGTCCACATTGCTGCACCTTTTTTATTGCAGGATTAGTTGTGTACTACGAAGTGCATTCCTCTGGGACCAGGTGTTTCCAGTTGTGCAAGACTAATGTCTTTCAATGAGCCTGAAAGGGCCTAGTGTCAGGGGAATGTACTCTGCAGTGGTGGGCTGCCCTTGCAACAGACATAGTACAGCACAGTTGACAATCCAAGCCATCAAATGCAATTATGCATGGATGGAGATACCCATTTGGACAGACATCTAAAGGAAGGAAGGCACGTCTGAGTGTGCATCATATTAAAAGTGATGCACTGCAGGTGGATGGCATCCAAATTCAGGTGTGCATCCAAATGTACATGTAAATCAATCTATACTGCATTATTTTTGGTTAACTGATTATGAGGAGTGATATGGACTGGCTAACTTGCCCTTGCTCCCATTTGACTTAGCACTGAACTGGACTGTTGTGTATGGCATGTGAAAGCATTCCTCTTCAGGCAGAATCCGGTGCTTACTGTGTCATCATTTACCTCCATAATTCTGGTTCTTTCTCCAGCAATGCTGCTGCCACTTCATTTGCTGCTGTTTGAATGCCAGCACCGAGTTTCCTGTGGGCAGCTATGAACAGAGTGACTTGTTGGTTAAGTGGATATTTTCCAGTCTTGTTGAGGGAAGTTAGCTGTTCCTAAGTGGGCAGAACCAACACTGTGCCTTCCTTTAGTCAATGGGCTGAACAGCAGCGGTTGTTCCAGGTCTTGTTTACTTAGTTCATTTATACCCTGCCTTTCTCCACACTGGGGATCCAAACTGCCTTACAACATTCTTCTCTCCTCCTCTAGTGGTGGTAGCAATAGGACAATGGTGGGTGGAAGTCCCATTTCCCACTTCCCTTTGTGTTTGGTAACATGGGGGCTATCCCAACCTCTTGGCGGGGCCTAGAGTGCCCCTGGAATTACAACTGATCTCCAGACTATGGCCGAGTTCAGACTGGCAGTTTGCCCTGATATACACACGTTTCAGAAACATTCCACAACCGGATTAAATAGGCCGTTCACACAGGCACATCTGTCCGGTGTTCCCCAGCCGTCTTGCAACGCTTTGCTCCCGAGTTTAAAAGATACCTGGTGAAAGTGGTAGCAAACCCTGGAAAGCGCGATTATCCCTTGTCCATCCCACACCAACAAAGTGTGAACGCCAAAAGCCGTGTTTTCCTTATGTGCTTATGCATAAGCGCATATCTCCAGATATGCCCTGCCTCCGGGCCAACAGTGTGAATGCTCCCTCGCGCCTCCTCCCGGTATGTTCCCGCATCAGTCGCTGCAGTGTGAACGGGAAAACCCGGAACAGTTTGTTCCGGGTCTTTTTTGCCACGACTCCCTCCCGCTTCAAACTGCCCATCTGAACTCGATCTATAGAGATCAGTTCCTCTGGAGAAAATGGCAGCTTCAGAAGGCGGGCTCTAAGGCATCAAATCCATATTGGTCTCCTCCCCCTTCCCAAACCTTCACAGGTCCTGCCTCCAAATGTCTAGGCATTTCCCAACTCAAAGTTGGCAGCCCAACCTAGAGATCAGCCTGACAACAAGATGGACCATATTTGGGAGGAGGGACAGTGGGGTCCCCCCCCAGCTCCTGATTCTCAGCAACAGAAGTAAGCTGCACTTAGGTATGGTGTGGTAGCATAATTAAATGAATAATGAAGCATCATTAAAACAGATTATGTTAATTTAGCCATACATAAACGTAGCTAAATTAACATAATTTGTTTTAATTATGCTTCTTCTTCTTTTTTTAAAAACTGTTCTGTCAATTTTTACATATTTTACATTGCTTCAGCCAGTTCTTTGGAAGAGTTTTTAAGAAAAATTATTGACGCTTAAGGTCTATTTGTGAGGCAGTTAAGAGCAAATTAGGAATAATTTCCAGAGTTCTCCTAAACCAAAGGAGCTCTTTCAACCTCTCCTAAAAAGAATCATTGCTTGGCATTATTATTTCTCTGTTCTTTTAAATATTCTCTTCATTACTGCAAAGTCTAGTGAAGTTAGTACCATTCTGAGTTGGGGTGTGTCATGTGTTGTCTCTGCAGCTATTATGCATGGTAATAAGGGATTACTTAGAATTACAGACTTGCATAACAAGCGATACATTATCAGATTGTACCTGGTGACTCCTGCGTTAATTCTTACACATACTTTAGTCACCTTGGCTGTGAATTGTGCACTCTTTAGGATTCTAGGGCTCACCACTGTGAGTATGCCAGGTTAGGTAGTTAACTTCTAGCAGTGATTCATTCTCTTGGTTTGGTATCTCTGGGACCATATCAGTGGTTCTGGATAATGATGGTAGTTATTCTTCTTATTACCACTATTACGAATTGTCACCGACTCACTGTCAGATATTTGACTAGTAGATGGTGTTCTGCAATTAAAGATCTAGCCAAATTCTTGGGAATACAAACAACAAGGGGAAAAGACTAGTGTCACAGGACTCCCAAATATACAAATTCCACTAGTAGAAAACACCATCAAAGACTGCCAAAACAATATATTAAACAATTATAAAGTTGGTGGTGTCACAACAACAACATTAATGCATACTGCAACTCTAATACGGCATAAGATACAATACTTCCTCCTTTGAAAACAAGACAAAGTCCATGTAGTCTGTGTAACTTGATAGGAGGAGTCCACATAGTCTGTTTGGGACTCATGGGACCTGGCAGTGGAGCTGCAAGGTCGGCGGCAGCGGCCGGGACCGTTGGGGGCGGGGTGTGTGGCCTTATGACACACTTCCAGTGATGTCAGGGGGTGTGGCCTTATGACACACTTCCGGTGTTGTCAGGGTGTGTGGCATATGCTAATGAGTTATGCTAGAGTTCCCCTAGCTCTTTTTCTATGAAATGACCCCTGCTTCTTGCCAAGATTCCAGTGCAATATAGCTGCAACTCTATTGTGATGTTCTTTATAATCAGTTTGAGCAATTTTACTGAAGGGATTGACCATGTGGTCAACTGTTTCATCCTTTGTCTTGCATAGTTGACATTTACCATCATCACTGGTCTTCTGAATCTTGGTTTTCATAGTATTTGTTTCAAATGCCTGCTCTTATGCTGCTAGAATGAGTCCTTCCGTTTCTTTCTTCAAGTGCCCATTTTTGAGCAAGTTCCAGGTCCTTTTGTTATCAATTTTATTCTCTGTGTCTTTCAAATATTGCCCATGCAAGTGCTTGTGTTTCCAGTTGTCAAAGGGAGGTCCCAGTCACACGCACGAGATAATGCACAGGGGAAGCAAGGCTATTTAACCCGGAGGAAATTGACCCGCAGTTGCATGATCACACAGTTCTTTGAAGCTGCGGAAGTAGCCCGCCACTGCGTGATGAGACGCAATCACGGGTGAGTTGGGGTTTTTTTTGCTGTTTGTTTTCGATTTGCTTAAACAGAGGATCAATGAATCACATCTCCACACTGAGGGCTCCCTATGGAAGGTGCAATGATGAAAACTTCATTGAAAACAACGGCACGGAGTTGGGATGGCCTGATCAAACCATCCTGACGCCATGAGAGCGCGCTGGAGTGATCATACAGGGGAAAGTCCATCTGTGGTCCATAGCAGCCTGTTCGATACTGGACTTTCCCGGTATTTTTTAACTCCGCCTCTTCGGCAGAGCGAGACAGGTTGCCAATGGGTGCAGGATGCTTGCCAGATGTTCACTTGTGACTGCGCCCTTAAAATATGCCCAGCATTCATGCCTATCGTGCGGCTAATTCTGTGTGTGATCGGGACCGGAGTTTTGATTGCAATCTTTTTGTAGCTTCTTTGGTTTCGGTACCCTTAAATAAGTCTGCCTTGTACACTTCAGCTAGAGGCTTCTAGTTGCTTTTCTTGTAGTCATTCAGTGCTCATTGTTCTTCTTCTTCTGTTCTCCCTACTCAAAGAGCTTTGGAATTAGCATATATGGTATAATATTTAGAAAGCAATTCAATGTTTTATTGTAGTTCCAAGGTACCAGAATCTGAAGCAGTCCCAGACTGTGTTTTGCTTACGGCACTTGCTGCAAGCTAGGCAAGCTGCTATGAAGGTCTCTGATGTGCCTCATTCTCTCTCTCTCTTTTGTTTCACACAGTTCATTCTGAATAAAATTATATAGCATCCGTCTACACATAACAAGATGCGTGTTGACCTGGATCACCCAGGCTAGCCCGATCTCATCAGATCTCAGAAGCTAAGCAGGGTCAGCTCTGTTCAGTATTTGGAAGGGAGACCACTGAGGAATACCAGGGATATGGTGCAGAGGGAGGCAATGGCAAACCACCTCTGAACATTTCTTGCCTTAAAATCCCCACAGGATCAGTCTATCTGTCTGTCTGTCTAGCTATCTATCATCCATCCATCCACCCCTAAGGGGTCACTATAACTCAGCTGTGATGACAGCAAAGCAAACAAAAAATGTGGGGGAGCGGGCATGAGGATGGTGACACTGGCACATTTGTCAGCTAGTGAGCATGGAGCATAATACAACATAGGAAGTGTACAAGTATGACACAGGAGTTTCCAGACCAGAAAGTGAGACTTACTTGAAAGTTTTTCAGAAATCAGCATTTGCAATATTTCCATGCAATACTTCTGAACACTAAGTGTACTTAATATAAATGTAAATACAGGATGTCTTGATTCTCAAGGACAGGTCTTCGTGAAAGGGGAATCTTTTATAGCAATTTATTGTACACAAACATTTTGCACTGCCTGACAAATCTACCTGTGAATGGCCACTGGAGAACTGGAACACATATCCAAATCAGTTCTGGGTTTAAACACACCAATCTCTGAGTTAGATTGTAGTTCTAAAGTTTTATGACCACATTTATGCAATTTCTGGTGTGGGAATAAACAGGGCAGACCCAAGGATGCTAGGAAGTTTTTGTTTAATTGTGGCCATTGTTCATGACTCAGGAGCTTCACAATTAGAACTCTTTCTCCCACATACAAGGTTAATGATTGTGAGTGACTCACCACATTTGCATATGTATCCAAATGTTGCTCATGGAATTAAATAAAGCTGCCTCACTGTGGGCAGTATAGTCATGAGGGTAGATACTGAATAGGTGTCCCATGAAAGTGAAGATTCTCAGTTGCACAATCAAATACCCTGTCCACACATCACCCACGTGTCCCACACTAGCAACGTTTTTCAAAAGGATGTCTCAATGCAAGGCAGTTTCCAAGATGATTTCCAAGTGCATCCACAAAGACAAAGTGATGAAATGCTTAAAGATGGGGTCAGTTCCTGTTTTGCACTAGCTGACAGTGGCTATGCTGGGGTCCACAGATTGCAATTGGTATCTCATTTTTTAAATGTTTCTGCAGCTGTGCATCCCACTATGATGCCACAAACGTATGGTACAAACTTCACATAAGCACTGGAGCATGAGCAAAAACACAGGTAAAAGGTAATCTGGAGTCACACAGGCACACAAATACATTAAGAACATAAGAACATAAGAGACGCCAATGTTGGATCAGGCCAAAAGCCCATCCAGTCCAACACTCTGTGTCACACAGTGGCCAGAAATACCAGGTGCCATCAGGAGGTCCAGCAGTGGGGCCAGGACATTAGAAGCCCTCCCACTGTTGGCCCCCCCCCCCCAAGCACCAAGAAGACAGAGCATCACTTGCCCCAGAGCCCCTAGCTATACCTTGTGGCTAATAGCCACTGATGGCCCTCTGCTCCATATGCTTATCTAATTCCCTTTTGAAGCCGTCCATGCTTGTAGCACCCACCACTTCCTGTGGCAGTGAATTCCATGTGTTAATCACTCTTTGGGTGAAGAAGTTTACACTGTTTGGGTGAAGAACATTACACTGTTGGAAAATTATTCTGTGAAATGGCCCTCAGCGTCAAGCTAGAAAACAATGGGTACAACACATCCTTAGCTGGGCTCAGCTGTCCCTCTGAAAAGGAATCAGCAGAGAACCTTCTTTCTTCCCTCTCTGTCCTTGGCTCACCTTTGGCCACACATGTACCACAGTGTACTAACCACTGCTGGATTAATGGGGAACCCCTGCAACTTCCCATATTCCCACTAGCTGTCTTTCTCATTGGCTCCTTCCACACATGGGCTCCTTCCTCCTTTAAACTTGGTGGGGAAGCTCTGGGAGGCCCATGAACAAGAACTCATGTGGATGCCCCCATTTAAACCAGAGGTTTCCATGTGGGGAGAAACCCCCCCTATGGAAACAGTCTTTTGACTTCAAATGAATCATGCACTTGACTTGATTTGGGATTGGGCTCATAGATCCAAGATGAGCAATGGCAGTGATGTATGTGGGGGAAATGGGTGCTGCTTATTGTCAAGACAGCCCCTCCCCCCAGTCAGTGACGGTTGGCTAAAACTTTGTAGAAAATAGGACCGGTTAGGAAAGATATCTTCTGTTGCAAGACCTGTTTTACTCTGCTGATTGGAAAGATTACCTGTCAGTCTCATTCCTTTCTGATTCTCTGCATCCCTCCTTCTCAGCCTGAACTCTGCTTAAATTGCCCAGGGTTGTAACCTTAGACCCACATATTCAGTGGGATTTACTTTTGAGTACACATGCTTAGGATTGCACTGCATATCTGTTGTCCAGGAGCCACAACAAGAAATATTAACTAAAATTCATCAGTGCAATTACTTTTCCTATATATTTTCATCATAACAACTACAATAATGAATATACTTTCTTTGGCTGCAGTCAGACATGCCATTTGGCACAGTTGGGAAGTGCTCCTATTCCATCCATTGGTATTTGGCATGGAGTTGCTCAATTATACATCCCAGTATAATCGGTTTTGCTGCGAGCGCAGCCCATCACTGTGCAATCAGATCGCAATCGTTCAGGCGAGTGGGGTTTTTTTGGGTTTTTTTTTTTTGCCTTTTTGTATGCATGCATCATGCGAACTGCTGGCCTGGATGAATCTCAAGCGGGAATTAAGATTGCTGGGGAAAAGATCAACAACCTCAGATATGCAGACGATACCACTCTAATGGCAGAAAGTGAAGAGGACCTCAAGAGCCTCTTGCTCAGGGTAAAAGAGGAGAGTGCAAAAGTGGGCTTGAAGCTCAACATCAAAAAAACTAAGATCATGGCATCCGGCCCCATCACTCCTTGGCAAATAGAAGGGGAAGTCGTGGAAGTAGTGACAGACTTCACGTTCCTGGGATCCCAGATCACCGCAGACTGTGACAGTAGTCATGAAATTAAAAGACGCCTGCTCCTTGGGAGGAAAGCGATGGCGAACCTAAACAGCATGATAAAAAGTAGAGACATCACCCTGCCAACAAAAGTCCGCATGGTCAAAGCAATGGTATTCCCAGTAGTCATGTATGGCTGTGAGAGTTGGACTATAAGGAAGGCCGAGCGCCGAAGAATAGATTCTTTTGAACTATGGTGCTGGAGGAGACTCTTGAGAGTCCCTTGGACTGCAAGAAGAACAAATCAGTCAATCCTCAAAGAAATCAACCCTGACTGTTCCCTGGAAGGCCAGATAATGAAACTGAAGCTCAAATACTTTGGCCACCAAATGAGAAGGGAACACTCCCTGGAGAAGACCCTGATGCTGGGAAAGATTGAAGGTCAAAGAAGACGGGGACGGCAAAGGATGAGATGGTTAGACAGTGTCATAGATGCAACAAACATGAAATTGAGCCAACTTCAGAAGACGGCGGAAGACAGGAGGGCCTGGCGTGATCTGGTCCATGGGGTCGCGAAGAGTCAGACTCGACTGTGCAACTGAACAACAACAACAAAATGCATGTGCGTAAATCAGGAATCGAATCCCCGCATGAAGAGTTCTCCATGGAGTTCTCCATGGACCGATTATGCAGTTATGCACATATTGCTAATTGGGGAGGAAATGGCACTGAGTCGGGATGGACTCAGCAGTCCATCCCAACGGCTTGAGTGTGTGTTTGAGTGATCAGACGAGGGAAAATCCATCTTTGGCCATTGACAAGTGTTAGGACTGGACTTTCCGCAGTGTCTTTTAACTCTGTTTCTGTGGTGGGGCAGCACAGGTTGCCGACAGCTGTGGGACCTTTCCTAGATGTTGCAGTCTGATTGTGCACTTTGGGCATTTGCAGCTAAGTCAGATCTAGAGGCACATGTGACCGCAGCCTTCATGTGTTTTCTTCTCCGTTAATTCATAAATGTATACAGTGAAATCTATGGCTGCAGCCATAAAGGTAAAGGTTTCCCTTGCTCGAAAGCAAGTCGAATCCACCATTGTCATGATCTGGGCTGTGCTACCAGAGGCCTACTAGGCCCAGAGAGCCTGGCTAGCAGTAGGTGAGGCTGGGCCTACAACTCCCAGAAGCCCCTGGGAGGTTTTGGAGCCAAAATGGACCAATAGGTAAAGAGGAGGGCTGGGAATAAAAGTTCTGGAGCAGCAGGAAGAGCTGTTCTTTCTTCCAGAGGGCAGAGCCAGAGGAGAGGCTGCTGCAGGGGAAAAACCCTCATCCTGGGGGAAGGGTGAGTAGTCTAAGGCCACTTGATATATTGAGCTAGGGAAAGTAAATTTAGATGCGTTAGGGCATTTGATTTCTTTTCTTTTTACCCACTTACTGCTATTATTCTGCACTTTGTTGTTTGACCTCCTATAAAATAAACCTTTTTCTTGTTTCACTCTGCCTGGTCCTCATGCCTGTTATTCGGCCAAGAGGGAGGTCTGAGGGTCTTGGGAGGGTGCTCTGGACCTTCTCAAGGGATCCTAAATCCAGAGTGGTGGCAGCATCAGGTGACACCCCACCTGAGCCGTGACAACCATACATTGCTGGATATTGCTACAGCAATCATTTTTAACTGGAGTGTCCTGTCCAGATAGGAAAATCCAGAGCGAATGATTGCTAAAGTACCTTGATTGTGTAATATCCAAGGCTGTGTAAATGCAGCCTATGAGTTGACCAGACAGCAATCCAAGAGCCAGAGTGATCTGACCCTTTCACTATTTTGCCGCAGTAACAGACCATGTGTTAGGTGTGTGTGCTGAGTGCTGTGAAATCACTTTCGATTTATGGCAACCCCATGAATTAATGACCTCCCAAGCCTTGCGCAGGTCTTGCAAACTGAGAGCCCTTGTGGCTTCCTTGATTGAATCCATCCATCTCATGTTGGGTCTCCCTCTTTGCCTGCTGCCTTCAGCTTTTCCCAGCTTTATTGTCTTTTCCAGTGACTCTTGTCTTCTCATAACGTGACCAAAACAAGCCATATGTTATCATAAAATTGGCATTGTCTAGAAAGAAGAGCCTGAGGTCATTGCAATACGGGCACTGAAGTCTGGAACCAGGGTACTTCCTGGAAGACAAGGTCTGGAGGCAGGTTGGCTCATGTGAGTCCCTTATTTCTTTCCTTTACAAGTGAAACGGCCCCGTTTGATCTAATTCTGTATTCCTAGTCCTATTGCATTATTCATCGATTGCTTTATGGTGTCTGCTTGCATTGTTTTATATTCTGTAATCTGCCTTGAGTCTCACCAAGAAAGGACAGCTATTAAGTAAGTTAATAGATAAATGTCAGGAGAGCCAGCGGGGTCCAGATTACGGTTGTTTCAGGACAGGTTGTCTCCCGTCTCCAGACTGCCATTTGACTTTTTATGCTAGAGACTTTAGGCAACCTCTTCAGCACAGTGGCATAAGAGACTGTTCTTACCTAGTAGGGAGGGTTCACTGGCCTAGTTATAGCACAGAATCAGGGCTGTGCCTCTTCCATGCATAACTGTGGCCTTTCACAACCTGAAGGAAGAAGAAGAAGAGATTGGATTTATACCCTGCCCTTCACTACCCAAAGGAGTCTCAGAGTGGTTTACAATCTCCCTTCCCCTCCCCACGACAAACACGAGGTAGGTGGGGCTGAGAGAGCACTGAGAGAGCTGTCCTTGAGAGAAGAGCTCTGACAGAACTATGGCTTGCCCAAGGTCACCCAGCAAGTGGAGGAGTGGGGAATCAAACCCGGTTCTCCCAGATTAGAGTCCACACACTTAACCACTACACTAAACAACCTAGAGCTGAAGAAAATTAACTAGAGTAAAGTTTTCACAAACCACAATTAGATTAGAAGCAAACTTGTAGCAATTGTTGCAACTCTTCCTAAACTCCCACCCACTCACACATACTTGTGTTACACTGATGACATTTTTATTGCCTGGACACATGGTAAAGAAACCTTGGACATATCCCACTAGGCATTCAATGACTTTCACCCCACCATCAACCTGACAATTAACCAATCTATGCAAGAAATACATTTTCTGGACATTACTGTAAAAATACTCAATGGGCACATAGACACCACCTTATACTGGAAACCTACTGACCGACAAACATACCTACATGCCTCCAGCTACCATCCTAAACATACCAAATGATCCATTGTATACAACCAGGTTCTACGCTACATCTGTGTCTGTTCCAATCCTACAGACAGAGATTCTCACCCGAGGGATCTGCAACAAAACTTTTTGGAACTAAAATAGTCAAGAAACAGATCAACAAAGCCAGAATGGTAGCCTGAGGCCCCTGCCACACGGGGGAAATAGGCGCGGCCAAAGTGCGGCTTTTTAGAGCCGCACCAAAAGAGACACGCAGCGGCGGGATCAGATAGATCCCCTGAGCCGCCGCGCAGTTCCTCCCCGGCACGACCAGATGCCGGGGGGAAGCCACTGAAGGGAGAGTGAGGCAGCCGAACTGTGCATGTGTGCGCATGCGCAGTTCGGCCGGAAACCTTGATTGCTCTGGAAGACGGGTGCACCGGCGATCTCACGGCCGCATTTGCTGCGCCGTTTCCGATAAGTCCTTTTGCAGGTTCTTTTTTGCAGCAGGTTTTCTGGCTGAAGGGACGGATTGGGGACGGGTGCGCACCGCTTCGCAGATGTTGCGGTTTGATCGTGCCCGTTTGCTGTGCCCCCGATCCGTCCCTCTTCCGGGCCAAAACCTCCCGTGTGACCGGGGCCAGAGAAAACCTGTTGGAAGACAGGCCCAAAAGAGACAATAACAGAATACCACTATTGGTCACATACAGCTCTCAGCTCAAAACAGTTCAGCACATCGTCAGCGATTTACAACTTCTACTGGATAATGACAGTTTTCATTCACAAGTACTGGAAGGCAACCCTTTTCTTGCCCACAGACAGCCCTCCAATCTCAAACAGCTCATCGCTCACAATACAACATCTAATTTGAACATGGACACTGATACTAGAGCTTGCAGTAAACCCAGATGCCAGCTTTGCTTCCACATAACCCAGACAACACAATCACTGGACCTAACAACGTCAACTACACTATCTCAGGCCCATTTACTTGCTCATCTTCTGACATTGTATATGCCATTAAATGCCAACAGTGCCTTTCAGTTCTCTACACTGGACAAACAGGTCAAACCCTATGCCAAAGGATAAATGGACACAAATCTGACATCAAGAATCACAAGACTGAGAAACCTGTATGAGAATATTGCAACCTTCCAGGACACCCAATGGGGGTATTAGTGCAAAAGAATTTCAGAAACAGATTAGAATGGGAGATTGCTAAATTACAAATTATTACAACGCTCAGGACAATGGAACCCCAGGGCTTAACAGAGATATCAGCTTCTTATCTCACTGCCCATGCAAACATCATTCAGTTCTTGCATCTGTTTGTAAACTCTTTTTGAATGCTGTATACTATTCTGCTGCTATTCACAGGTTTTATCAATTGCCTTAATCCAATCTTAGCTCTAATTGGCCCTTCCTGGCAACAGCCTCCTCACCCGCTACCTACATGTAATGGTTGGTGGCTTCTGTTTCAATGTATCTGAAGAAGTGCGCATGCACACAAAAGCTTATCCCCAGAATAAAACTTTCTTGGTCTTAAAGGTACCACTGGACTCAAATGTTGTTCTGTTATTGATTGTGTTTGTCTATGGTATTTCAACTCTGAGGTTTTCAAAGCAGCGTTTATTTTTTAAAAAAAGAAATCATGAACTAATTAAAAATAGAAGACAGGGAGGAGATCCTCAGTTGGTGCTGGGTTGAGGAGAAGTGAAAGAGTACTTGGTCATTGCCGTGCCTCCCCCCAGTCAGAGGACATCAATGGTGACTATTTGAAGGAAGAAGAGAAGAAGAGAAGAGATTGGATGTATACCCCGCCCTTCACTATCCAAGGGAGTCTCAGAGTGGCTTACAAACTCCTTTCCCTTCCCCTCCCCACAACAGACACCCCGTGAGGTAGGTGGGGCTGAGAGAGCTCTTGACAGAAACCACTCTTTTTCAAGAACAGCTCTGACAGAACTACGGCTTGCCCAAGGTCATCCAGCAGGTGCAAGTGGAGGAGTGGGGGAAAACCTGGTTCTCCCAGATTAGAGTCTGCACCCTTAACCACTACACCAAACTGGCTGAGGGAGCCCTCAGCTGCAGTTGGGAAAGATGTGATTAGACACATACTGAAGTATACCACAGAGTGTCACTGTGCTGTACTGGGGACATGATTTGTAGCACAATGGCCAGACAGGGTTGCTGCCATTGCCACAGGTATTGTATATAATAACCAAGAGATTCACAAACCAAATTAAGGCACCCAAACTCATTTGCTGGGACGCCTAGGAAGTGAAACCACTGAGGTTTCACAAAATCCCACACAGGGGTGCATGCATGCAGATGGCTGAGTCATATCCTGCCTTACTGCATCTTCCGTTTTGTGGACAACACTGTATCATCATGACTCCTCTCTGTGGATTCGGTGATCGATGGTAACTGACCTAAATCCAGCAGTGTCTTGTACAATGATATACTTGTGCCAACAAAGACAAAGGAAGCCATAGAGCCGGAGTATAAATCTTTGGCAATAGCTAAGGGAAGAAAGGCAATGAAAAAAACACACAGCTAAAATCTAGAGCAGAAAGGTGGAGGTCGGCATTGGAGGGGGAGGATTTTCTGCACTGCCCCCTCCGCTGCGAAGCTCCAACTTGCAACTCAGGCTCTTTCTGGGGCAGCAGGTGAGGGAGTATTTTTTGGCTATCCCTTCTGTCATCTGGATCCAATCCAGTGTCAAAAATTTCAATTTAAGCTTGGGTTTTAGTCTTATTCAATAGCAATATTGGATGGAGGAAGAAGACGAAGAGAAGGTTTTTATACTCCACTTTTCTCTACCCAAAGGAGTCTCAAAGTGGCTGACAATCCCCTTCCCTTCCTCTCCCCACAACAGGCACCTTGTGAGGGAGGTGGGGCTGAGAGAGTTCTGAGAGAACTGAGACTGGCCCAAGGTCACCCAGCTGGTTTCATGTGGAAGAGGAGTGGGTAATCAAACCCGGTTCTCCAGATTAAAGTCCCCTGCTTTTAACCACTATACCACACTGGTAGAGCTGTGAATGCAAAATTATAAGTAACTAAATGTATGGAATGTTACAATATATATATTGAGAATGACATAGCATAGGGATGGACATTACAGACTCTGGATGTATGTTGTTGTTGTTCAGTCGCACAGTCGAGTCCGACTCTTCGTGACCCCATGGACCATCTCCCGCCAGGCCCTCCTGTCTTCCACCGTCCTCTGAAGTTGGCTCAATTTCATGTTCGTTGCATCTATGACACTGTCTAACCATCTCATCCTTTGCCGTCCCCGTCTTCTTTGACCTTCAATCTTTCCCAGCATCAGGGTCTTCTCCAGTGAGTGCTCCCTTCTCATTTGGTGGCCAAAGTATTTGAGCTTCAGTTTCATTATCTGGCCTTCCAGGGAACAGTCAGGGTTGATTTCTTTTAGGATTGACTGATTTGATCTTCTTGCAGTCCAAGGGACTCTCAAGAGTCTTCTCCAGCACCATAGTTCAAAAGAATCTATTCTTCGGCACTTGGCCTTCCTTATAGTCCAACTCTCGCAGCCATACATGACTACTGGGAATACCATTGCTTTGACCATGCGGACTTTTGTTGGCAGGGTGATGTCTCTACTTTTTATCAAGCTGTTTAGGTGCGCCATCGCTTTCCTCCCAAGGAGCAGGCGTCTTTTAATTTCATGGCTGCTGTCACTGTCTGCGGGGATCTGGGATCCCAGGAATGTGAAGTCTGTCACTACTTCCCCAAATCATACTGACCAGAAAATCCTTTATTTATTACATTTTTCTCCAAGAAACTTAGGATAGCACAAACACTTCTTCCTTCCACCATTTTAGCCTCACAACAACCTTACACTCCGCTGGAATGACAGGCCAAAGGTCACCCTATAAATTTCATGACAAGCAGGGATTTGTACCGCACCAGTCTCAATCCAACAATTACACCTACCTAGCTCTCCTGACCTGGGAGCCATGGTGGCTCAGAGGTTAAGACGCTGAGTTGCAGACCAGAAGGTTGGTTGTTTGGCAGTTCAAGATACTAGTGCTGTGTGACGGAGTGAGCTCCTGTCTCTGGCCCCAGCTTCTGCCAACCTAGCAGTTTAAAAGCAAGAAACCGCAAGTAGATAAATAGGTACCGCTTCGGTGGGAAGGAAACAGCGTTCCATACACCTCGGCGTTTAGTCATGTCGGCCACATGACCATGGAAACATCTTCGGACAGCGCTGGTTCTTTGGCCTGGAAACGGAGATGAGCACCGCCCCCTAGAGTTGGATTCGACTAGCTTTCGAGCAAGGGAAACCTTTATCTTTACTAGCTCTCCTGATAGTCCACTTCTACTCTAAACAATTCAAGCTAGTTTGAACATCATTTGTTCCCTACTAAGAATGGTGGTTATATGAAGATCCCAAGAATGGTTTCTTAGAAATCCCTAGTCCCCTTACCATTCCCAGTTCCCAGTTTGGTGGGGAACAAAAGTAATGAGTCCAGTTTTATATGGATTCTATGGATTTCATTTCTTCAGAAAAAAACTCTCTGGATCAGCATATATGTATCTGTGGAAGTTTGGAAGAGGACCTTCCCCATTATGTTTTAAATTGTCTTCTATACATGGAGCCTAGGGGGGGGAAACCTTGCCAACATTTTATCTAGTGTTTATTTCTTGTCTGACTCCAATAAATTACCTTATATGCTATCAGACACCAACCCTTTTATATCTAATAAGATGGCACTTTTTGCTCTGGCAGCAAAGATCGGAGCAAACCTGGTAAGAAAACACATAAGTAATTGACCAATTGAGACTGTTAGACTTTAGAGATGTATACATTTATTAAGTCTGCATGTTTTTCATTGTGTTTGTACCTTCCTGATTTTATTGCAAATGGATTGTAAAGGCCTATGGTCACATACAATAAGCATACTCTATTCTTCAGAGCAGTAGAGCATGTATCATGGAAGAACCCTGCTGGATTAGACCAAGGGTCCATCCAGTCTATCTAATCCAGGGGGGTCAAACATGCGGCCTGGAGGTCGGATCAGGCCCCCGGAGGGCTTCTATCAGGCCTGCAGTGGAACTGGCTGTCTTCTGCTTCTGCTTCCAGTTCTGCTGCTGCTGTGTCATTGTAGGTTTGCAGCTTACAGATACACACCTGAACAGCATACTTAAGATTGCAACAGCACAGACATTTTGATGAGGTGTCAGAGAAAGAGGTGTCAGTTATCAGACACTGTTAAATAAACAAAATATTGCAAGAGTGCTAATGTCTTAAGCATGTTTTTATTTTAAGTAAAAAAAAAAAACTTTGTGTTTATGTCCTTTATAAAGTTTATATTGCTGCTACCTGGCATTACATTTGATGACACACAAGATCTCATTTATGTCAAATCCGGCCCTCATAACAAATGAGTTTGACACCCCTAATCTAATCTAATCCATCATCCCATAGTGGTCCACCATACGCTCCTAGAAACCCATAACAAGAGAGAGGAGCTGTCTGCTGTTGCCACGGAACAATGTGTTTTGAAACTTGCAGCGTTTGTGAGGTCTGACTTGGACATTTCTTTCTTTAAAAAACAAAACCTCCTTGGTGTCCACTTTCAAGTGTCCTTGCATTAATTGCAAATCATCAGAATAGTCAGTAACTTCCTGCACCTGCAATTCTGCTGTCCAGGTGCAGTGAGTCAGGTCTTCCTCACGCTTGCTGGCATGCTAACAGGGCCGGCTTGCTCACTAGGTGAACTAGGCATTCGCCTAGAGCGTGCCGGCCCTTAGGGGTGCCAAACTGTATCTGGCGCCCCCCGCCAAATCCCCCCGCCTCCCGAGAGCGGGAGGAGCAGCAGCCCCTGATGCCGCCCTGGCGGGTGGTGGTCTCGGGTGGCGGGCTGGGGGCGGGGTGGAGTCAGCTGCAGTGGCGGACAGTTCCACGGGCCATTCCTGACCCCAGCCCTGCCTCTGTGGCCAAGGGTTGGGCCGGCTCATCGACAGCCCAGCTGGAGAATCCCGAGGCGAACTCCTGAGGCGCCACCTCCCCCTCTTTCTCTCCCCCCAGAAGGCCCTGGGAGGTGCCCTTTAAAGCCACAGGGCCTGTGACACCCAGCACGCCCCTTGCACTTTGCGCGTGCACAGTTCCCCATCTCCACCCAGCCAGGCACCCCCGTCCTCTCCGTGGCCTTTCCTTCCTCTACTCTCCCCCGCTGCACCCTGGACGGGGCCGGGGAAAGGTGCTGCTGCAGTGGCTCACATCGCGTGGGGAGGGACCTTGTAGAGCTTCCCGAGTCTCGGCTTTCACCCCCCCCCCGGAACTCTTGCGGGTCTCTCTGGTGGGGCTCCTGGATGCCGGTCTTTGGCATTTATTTTTTTTGCAACCTGGCCCCTTCCCTTTTTCCCTCCGGTTCCTTCACTGCCACCTTCCCCGGTCCAAAGCCAGGCTCTGAAACCCCATTTGGGGGGGAGTTCAAGTTCTTTGGCCTCTGGCGCCTGCGAAGGCCCTCCGACTGCCCAACTGGCCAGCTGCCTTTGACAAGCTGGTTACTAATTATCCCGCCTGGTTTGCGGAGGGTTCTCCCCCCCCTTTAGCAAAATATCAACTCCATAAGCCTCGCCATTGATTAACCTATGCCTCGATTTAAAGAGAAGTGGAGAATTATTCCCAGCAAAGCTTAATTTTGCGCGGCTGGGCCGCTGGGCCACCCAGCCCTCAGGAGCAGAGGTTTCCCGGCCAGGTAATGAGAAGTTGGCGGCGGCGGCTGCAGGAGCCTCCTGATCCCCTGGCTGAGAACGCAACCGAACCCCTGATGCCAAGTAAAAACCAGACTCGGATCCTTGGCCAAATGGGCACCCTTTCTCTCCTGCAGTTCTCCTTCCTTCCTTCTCCTCCCTCCCCATCTATTTGCTTTCTGTTTCTTTCTCTCTGTTCCTTCCTTCATCCTCTCCCTCCACCATCTATTTGCGTTGTTTTCCTTTCTTCCTTTTTCTCCCTCCCTCCTCCCTCCCTTGTTCCTTCCTTCGGGGGGCACCTGGCGATTTGTAAAGGGGGGGGGTTCTGCTAAATTATTTGAGGGAAAGCACTGTAATTTATTTATTCATTTCTCCTTTTAATAAATCTATAGTGCCATTGAAAAGCCACACTCTGATATTAAACGTACATTTTGTGTTTTTCATCTTTCCTAAAATGCATTTATGTTTGAAAACTGGTGAGTGCATGGGGGGGGGGGGGGCCAGAAGGGAGCCTCCCCTAGTGTGCAAAAAAAACCTGGGGCCAGCCCTGCATGCTAAGTGTGCCCCAGAGCTGGGTACCTAGCGGCATGAAGGCAGCAAATGTTTCTAAGAGCATCTGATTTGCCAGCATCAGCCTCTGGAGCAGCAGCGATCTGAAGTTGGGCAATTCTTCCACCCCATGATATTTAACAACCTGTCTCTATTGTCTCCATGTTCAGAAAGCTCTTTGTTCATTGGGGAATAAAACATGAATTGTAGATCTGAGAAATAGGCCATATGACACATGTTCAAAGAAACCATTACCTTTTTTTCCCCTGTGCAGATGTATCAATGAATTGTATTTTAGACAGGAATGTATATTCAAGGATATTACAGAGGATGTGAATGAAAGCATCACCCCCTTAAATAACATGCTTTAAACTTTCAGAAAGCAGATTTTCTTTATTTTTGCCTAATTAGTATATATACTGTGCAGTGTAATAAACAGCACATTAACAATTCTAACCTATTGTATTGAATGTCATATTTCTAAATTGTTTTTCCATTCCCTGAATTAAAGAAGATGAAAGTCCATTTTAAACATTCATAACTGGAAGCTGCAGGGAATGACGCAGCTAGTGTTTGAGGTGTTTTAAATCCTATTAGTTTCAGTGGGAGAGAGTTAAACTTGTGCTCCTATTAAAAATGGTGGGACCTAAAACTGCTTCACTCTAGCTGGATCATGCCCCTGCTTTGAAAGCAGGTTTATAGTGATCGCCCTGTTACATTAGTTGCATACATTAGATTAATGTGCATTGAATGGATTAATGTAAAAGGGAAGGGTGGTATCTTATTTACTTGCACCCTGCCTTTCTCCCCAGTGTGGACCCAAAGCAGCTCGCATCCTTCTCCTCTCTTCCATTTTATCCACACAACAACCCTGTGAGGTAGGTGAGGCTGAGAGTACGTGGCTGGCCCAAGGTCACCCAGCCAGTTTCTGTGGCAGTGTGGGGATTCTGACCCAGGTTTCCCTAATCCTAGTCCAATACTTTAACCACTCAGGATGTGTAGCCTGGAAAAAAAAATCTGTATACTTCAGATCTGTTTATCAGGGAGCTGGAAAATATTGGTATGCCTGGTTTTCCAGGTTCCAAATAACGGACAAGTTTGGCCTTGGAGAACTGTCAGATCTCTGGTCAAATTACTCTCAACAACTCTCTCTTTGGCAGTGATGAATGTATTGAGATGTATGCATGATCCAGAACATCACTTGTGTTAGAACTAAAGAATTTTGGCGGGTACAAACTTATTATAGGCAAATCAAACAAAAGCCCCTTCCTTCCCCAAGCATACATCATACGCCACGCAGTGGTGCCATCTCAACCAAGTGGGAAAATATATGACTTGGTTATCTACTGCTCAAGCTGGTACCAAAAATCTTTCAAGGACACCTCTCCCTGGGACAAAGGGAGAGGAAGTACATCTTGCAAGGAAAGTTATGACCTCTAAAGAAAAGATCCCATTCTCTCACTCATTCACTCCCCTCCCCTCCCCTCCCCACCCCACAGGAATTCCCTCCCCCCATAACTATGGCAAACCCAAGCAAGTGTAGCGAAGCAAGGTTTGACAAGAAAGAAATGAAGCCGGGCAAAGGCTAACAGAGTTTTGTCAAGAGAACATGCTGGTCATAGCAAACACCCTCTTCCAACAACCTAAGAAGCGACTCTACACATGGACATCACTAGATGGGCAACAACGAAATCAGATTGATTATGTCACTTGCAGTCAGATTGAGAAGCTCCATACAGTAAGTAAAAACAAGACCTGGAGCTGACTGTGGCTCAGATCATGAGCTACTCATTGCAAAATTCAGGCTAATAATAATAATAATAATAATAATAATAATAATAATAATAATAATAATAATAATAATAATACTTTCGATTTATTAAGCGCTTTCCCCACATGTAGGCTCAAAGTGATTTACAGTTACTCTTTAGACAGGGGACTAACAATGTTTCATAGGGGATAGGGAAGACAACATATAATTCATTTAAATTGCACATGCTGTAACTGCCCAGTAGAAATGTTTCTGGCTTGGCTCAGTCATTTTCCGAACGGCTGCGTTTCGACCGGCTTGATGACGTTGGGGCTTTCAGGACCCGTATGTTGTGTCGCCACACTGCCATTGCCTGGTTGGAGCATCCCACTGCAGGGATTTTCGTAGCCGAGAAGATTCTTCCGCCTTTCCGGAACCATGGACCAGGACGTCTCCAACCGACAGCTAACACCTTCCCAGTGGGGGGAGTCGGTGTGCCCACCCTCTCTAAGGAGTGGTTCCCATTTTATCTACTCACCGAGGCTTTCGAATCACTGGGTGGACGATGAGCTGGGGACAACAGGCTGGCTGCTCACACCAGCGTGGGGCTCGAACTGACACAGTTTGGATGTTAAGGCAGTGGGATATACCCACTGTGCCTAGTGGTTGGGAAAACCACTAGGCCATTCAGGTTTGACCTAGATCACATCCCTCACAAATATACAGTGGAGGTGAAGAATAGGTTTAAGGGACTAGATCTGATAGACAGAGTGCCTGAAGAACTATGGATGGAGGTTCGTGACATTGTACAGGAGGCAGCAATTAGCACCATCCCAAAGGAAAAAAAATGCAAGAAAGTGATGAGGGTTTACAAATAGCTGAAGAAAGACAAAAAGAAAAGATTTAGATCTAGGTGGGTTTTTTGGGGGGTGGGGGAGTGTTCTGATGTTATTTGGCTCCATTATTCCCACTGGAGAATATTTCCAGAGGGCTGAAGGGGCTGTTTTTTGGCTAAGTTGCACCAAAACAGCAGCAGAACAGCTGGTGCCTGTTTTTTGCATAACCTCAAATTTCAAGTGAATTGGACCTTTTGGTGCCCCCAAACATCCCCCACTGTTTGTAATGGAAGGGGGAATTCCATGCTTTCTCCATGGCAATGGATAGACAGAGACACGAGCAATCAAAGCAACTCCTGGCCAAAAGCCTCTCAAAGCAGACAGAACCAACAAGCCCAAAGAACCGAGGTAGAACCAGGGAATCCTGGCAGAACTGTGGGACAATGTGGGAAGCCTAATGTAACAAATGTACAACCTGAGAATCCAACACAATGTCAAACTAGAGAATAATCCAATTCAAACCGAATTTGACTGCTGTTGCAAGCCTTAAAAATGTAAAACCAGGAGAATCTGTGCCAATGCATATCCCAAGAATTGAAGCCAATGTCAAACCCAAGAATCCATTGCGGACCATAAACCCACCGCAAACCAGCTAGTGCAAATAATATAATGTTGCAAGACCTACGAAACCAATTTAAAAGGACAGACTAAATCCCAAACCAACATGGCAAGCTGATACCAAACCTGGGAAGAGACAGACCCCCCCCCCCAATCCAGAGAATCTTTAAACATTGGCTCCTGCTATTCACAGCTAATCCAAAATATTTCCTGGATTTTTCAAGGAACATTTCTCAGTATCCTGGGAAATCCTGAGTACTATTTGAATATACCGATAAGGTATTTTTCAGATATACATTCAGACCTGATACATCCAAATGCTTATCCCTGTTAACTACTACACCAGACTGGCTCTGAGCACAGGTGGTAGAGCTATTTTTTCTTCACCCTGGCCAGACCTTCACATATATAACTTCAAAAATAAAATCTTCCAACATCCTTTTATGTACTATAAAGGGGAAGAAAGGGGTACAAGCCCATTATCTCTCTCTCTCACACACAATTTTCAGGTCACCTTTAAGGGAAATCAAATTTTTAAGAAAGGGACTAACCCAAGCTTTCAACTAAACCTAGAGGCGAATCAGTAACTTCACACTGAAATGTCATTCTGTTGCATGTTCAGGAGAGTGAATTGAATAATAGCAGAGAATTAATCCACCCACCCTTGGTCATGCATCCATCTGGAATACAATATCCCAATGACTATACATTAAGATTTGGATAAGGAAGACTACATCACCGAGCTAGGAACGTGAAGGGCATTTTTTTTCCCTACTTGCACAATATTTTGCCTTAAAATAGTACTTATAACTCTGTTTGGGGCTACACTTGCAGAAAGTATCTGGAAGGGGGCAGAAACTAAGCTGCATGAGTTGCAGCAAGACTGCCCTAAATGACAAGGACTTAGGGAGGATGTGCTGACCCTTGATATTCAGGGAATTGGTGGGAGGAGAGCAGGCTCTGATGGGATGTGCTGACCCTTGATATTCAGGGAATCAGAGGAGAGCAGGCTCTGAAATGACAGAATAGGAATAATCTAGCAGCAGAAATGGTGTGGTTTTTTTACTGTACTGTAGTGTAGTAAAATACTTGCTTGAGCTAAGGCCTATGGTGATAACCATTCAGGGGATTCCTGCTCTGCCCCATGGCCATTGACCTCCGGGGTTGTGCAGAGTTCGATCTTATCCCCCATACTATTTAATATCTATATGAACCACTGGGAGGGGTCACCAGGAGGTATGGACTGTGGTGTCACCAATATGCGGACGATACCCAGCTCTACCTTTATTTCCCACCTGATTCCGAGGATGCTGCTGATGTTCTGAATCAGTGCTTGGAGTTTCTGGTTCAGTCTGATCTAGACACAGTGATCCATGACTTAGTTGCATCTAGACTGGACTATTGGAGTATGCTCTATTTGAGGCTACCCTTGAAGAGTGTTGCAGCTAGTTCAGAATGCTGCTGCGAGACTGCTGGTTGGGGCCAGGTACGGGGACCGTATGACCCAACACTACAGCAATTACCCTGGCTGCCGATCTGCCCCTGAGCCCAATTTAAGGTGTTGGTTTTGTTCTTTAAAATCCTACATGGCTTGGGACCAGGGCATCTGAAGGACCATATTCTGCATATGTTCCTGCCCATGAATTGAGATCACAGGGACAGGGCCTCCGGACTATCCTGCCAATCAAAGGAGCTTGTCTGTTGCGCACACAAGAAAGGGCCTTTTCACTGGCAGCCCCGTGATTATGGCACAACCTCCCCAGTGAGATGGGCCCGGCCGCCTCACTTTTGATCTCCAGAAAGAAGCTGAAGACACTTTTATTCAGGACTGCGTTCGACTGATTTAGTTTTTATTTGCTGTCCTACTTGAGATTTTGAGACGCTGAACTGCAGGCTGTGGAAGGTCAGTAGTTCAGCAGTTCGAGACCCAGGTGCCGCATGATGGAGTGACCTCCCATCTCTAGTTCCAGCTCCTGCCAACCTAGCAGTTCGAAAGCAAGAAATTGCAAGTAAATAAATAGGTACCACTTCGGTGGGAAGGGAACAGCGTTCCATGCACCTTGGTGTTTAGTTATGCTGGCCACATGACCATGGAAACGTCTTCGGACAGCGCTGGCTCTTCGGCTTTGAAACGGAGATGAGCACTGCAACCCTAGAGTCGGATTCGACTGGCTTTCGAGCAAGGGAACCTTTACCTTTTACTTGAGATTTTGGATTGTGGTCTTTTATGTGTTTTTTTGTAATCATTGCTTTATTTACATTGTAAGCTGCCTTGAAACTTTGGTGGGAAGGTAACAGCGTTCCGTTCACCTTGGTGTTTAGTCATGCCAGCCACATGACCACGGAAACGTCTTCGGACAGCGCTGGCTCTTCGGCTTTGAAACAGAGATGAGCACCGCAACCCTAGAGTCGGATTCGACTGGCTTTCGAGCAAGGGAACCTTTACCTTTACCTTTTACTTGAGATTTTGGATTGTGGTCTTTTATGTGTGTTTTTGTAATCATTGCTTTATTTACATTGTAAGCTGCCTTGAATTCCTCAGGGTACAAAGGCGGCTAATAAATGTTTTAAATATATAATATAAATAAATTTGATCTGCAGTAAGTACGCAAAAACAGCCTGCTAGCTTAGCCTAGGGAAGCCTGATCTCATCATAGCTTGAAAGCTAAGCAAGGTTGGTCATGGGAGACCAAGGAAGATTTGGGTTGCTATGTGGAAGAAGGCAGTGACCAATCACCTCTGTTCATATATTGCCTTGAAAACCCCATGGTCCTGGTAGAAAAGAGCAAGAGTCCAGTAGCACCTTAAAGACTAACAGAATATGTGGCACGGTGTGAGCTTTCATGAGTCACTGCTCACGTCTTCAGATACCTGATCCATGGTCCTGGATTTGCCATGAGTCAGTTGCAACTTGAAAGTGTATGATTATTAATTATGCCAAATAAGGATATAGACAAGCTGGAATGTGTCCAGAGTGGGCCAACGAAGAGGGTGAGCTGAGCAATACCAAGTCCTATGAGGAAAGGTTGAAGGAGCTGGGTATGTTTAGCCTGGAGAGGAGACAACTGAGAGGTGATATGATAACCATCTTCAAGTACTTGAAGGGCTGTCATATACAGGATGGTGTGGAGTTGTTTTCTGTTGCCCCAGAAGGTCGGACCAGAACCAATAGGTTGAAATGAAATCAGAAGAGTTTTTGGCTAAACATTAGGAAGAACTTCTGGACAGTTAGAGTGGTTTCTCAGCTTCCTCGGGATGTGGTGGGCTCTCCTTCTTTGGAGGTTTTGAAGCAGAGGCTAGATGGCTATCCTACAGCAATGCTGATTCTGTGAACTTAGAAGAAGAAGAAGAGAAGAAGAGATTGGATTTATACCCCGCCCTTCACTTGGATTCTCAGAGCGGCTTACAAACTCCTTTCCCTTCCCCTCCCCACAACAGACACCCTGTGAGGTGGGTGGGGCTGAGAGAACTCTGACACAAACTGCTCTTTTTCAAGGACAGCTGTGCCAGAGCTTGTGACTGACCCAAGGTCACATCAGCAGGTGCAAGTGGAGGAGTGGGGAATCAAACCCGGTTCTCCCAGATTAGAGTCCGCACACTTAACCACTACACCAAACTGGCTCTCCGGCAGATCACAAGAAGGGAGGGCAGGAGGTGTTGCATCAGTGCTTAGTTCTCGTGGCTCTTTCTTACACACCCAGGGAAATGCTGATTGCCACTCTAGGGTCAGGAGGCAATTTTTCTCCAGGCCAGTTTGGCTGGAGATCCTGGAGGTTTTTTGTCATCTTCTGGGACTGGAACAGCAGTCACTGGTGGGGGGGAGGTATTTGTGAATTTCCTGCATTGTGAAGGTGTTAGACCTAGCCTTGGGCCTACTTGGATCCCTTCTAGACCCAAACAGGGGGATTTCATTTTTATATACTTCTATATGTGCCAAACATCATGTAATATTTTTGTTTATAATTTCACCAAAAGATATTTGAGCCCTGCAGGTCAGGGAATGTCACCTGTTCTGGTGAGCAAAGGACTTGTTTGCAATGGAGCCACTCACCCATAGCAGTTTCTACCCACGCAGGTGAATTGTGTTAAGTGCACTTTAGTTGAACAGAGAAAGCGAGCAACAGCTGTGAGTGCTGACATCAAAAGGTTGGATATGAAAAGGGTAGGAAGCACTGGAGTGGGGAGTTTGCTTTCTGTAGTGTATCAAGTCCTGACAAGTCTGGACATGTCCAGACTTGTCCAGAGACAAACCTCAAGCTTCGCTCCTAGAGACAATGGACCAGGTGGATCCTAGCCCGCCCCAATCAGAGGGCTAGGTTCCTGGCCGAGAAGCCAATGGGACTCTCGGCCACTGTAAATAACCTATCGGGAAGTGGGGTGTGTGTTTGGGGTGGTGGGTTCTGAGGGAATATAAGCCGGCCTGCGAGTCGGCCAAAGTCGTCTTGTTCCTGATTGAATAAAGTACGTGAAAAGTACTCAGAACGATGAGTGGTTTCAGCATAGTACTTTATTGAAGCAAGAACAAGACAAAATAACCCGGCTCGGAGGCCGGTATGTAAGCACAGCAAACCCACCACCAAACACGCCCCTAATCACCCTATAGGCTATTTACAGCCGCCGAGAGTCCCATAGGCTCTCGGCTGCAGACCCGACCCCCGGATTGGTGCGGCCTAGGATCCGCTTGGTCTATTGTCCAAAAGTATGAAGCTATGAACGTGTCCTTGACTGCATGGTTCATCGGTCGCGCACGTGGTCATGGCAGATACATTACAGTACGCTTTGCTAAATCACTCTCCATCTGCGTACTTTTCACTTTCCCTCCATCCTGCCCCCGTATCCATCATCTCAGTGTAATAAATGTGAATGGAGCACAGGCATTTGAGATTGCTAAGGGCTCCAGTACCACTGCCTCCCCCCCCCCTCCCCAGGGATTTGTGGAAGGAGCTTGCTGTGCATCTTTGAGAATGCAGAAATGGACTCAGGACCAGTGAGAGGCAGCTAAAGGCTGAAGTGCAGTTTCATTTTTGAGCCACACTCGCCAGGACACTCTGCAGGCAGGGCAGGCACATGACATCAGCAGAAAACAAACCAGGATTAAGCCAGGATAGCTTGCTCCTATTCAGTGCACAACCACAGATTTGGCTGGGAACCTTCCAGCTAACTGGGGGTGGGAAGAGGCACGCCTGCAGGGCAAGTGACTCCAGAACAAGTGAACCACCGCTTGAGCATGGGCTGGCCAGTGACAGAGAGTGGCCCTTCGAATGAGCTAGGGCCAACCAGGGACAGCTTTGTGGGGAAGGCAGAGAGGTGGGGCCAGGCCATGCAAACAAGTCTTCTGATTCTCCGTCTCTTGAGAGAACGACTGGGATCCTTGCAAGATGGGGCAAGGGAGGGGAGCAGTGAGGAGATGGCTCCCATCCTTAGCAAGAGAAGGTCCAGGGAAGAGGAGGAAGGCTTGGGGAAGGAGGAGGAGGAGATTGGATTTATACCCCACCCTTCACTAGCCAAAGGAATCTCAGAGCAGCTTTCAGTCTCCTTCCCTTCCCCACAGCAGACACCCTGTGAGGTAGGTGGGGCTGAGAGAGCTCTCTCGAGGTCTGCCCTTGAGATAACACCTCTGAGAGAACTGTGACTGGCCCAAGGTCACCCAACTGGCTTCATGTGGAGGAGTGGGGAATCAAACCCAGTTCTCCAGATTAGAGTCCACACCAAACTGGCTCTCGGTGAGCCAGAAGCCCCTCCCCTTTTCATTTGAGGACCAAGGCAACCCAGCATGCAAGGCCAGGATGTGCATGCCCGAACAGACTCTTTGAGCTAGCTGCATATCTGCTTTAAAAGGAGTACAAAGCAAATTCACGGGAGTGATCTTGAGTAACCTCCTGGTTTCCCTTGGATCAAACCTGATAATATTGCAAACCTTGGCTTATCCCATCAACATTCCACAATGCTGAATAAAATCAATAATCCTCTTCCTTCTTTTATTAACAATGTATCAAATTCCTTCCCACTTTATTTCACCAAACCCATCTGCCAGTTCCATTTTTATGTCTTCTAGAGACACTTTTTCTCATATTGCTTCAAAAATGTTGAGTTATGAATTTTGTGTACAGAGGTCTGTTCCACTGACTTCTTATCGGAGTTAATGCCAGAGTCCCCTTATCTTTAGGTATCTTTTGTATTGCAAAAGTTGATTGATACCACCTTCTGCTGTTTCTGTGCATGGTCCCTGTGTGCCTAGAAACTTTTGCACTGGTTTAGGTTACCTTAGGGCCATAAATACCTCAAATTTCTCTTGATGGTAACTTTCCTTTTACACTTATGTAATTGAGCTGCAGTGGCTCAAGTGGTTAAGACGCTGAACTGCAGGCTGTGGAAGGTCGGTCGTTCAGCAGTTCGAGACCCGAGTGTGCCGCATGACGGAGTGAGCTCCCGTCTCTAGTTCCAGCTCCTGCCAACCTAGCAGTTCGAAATCAAGAGATTGCAAGTAGATAAATAGGTACCACTTCGGTGGGAAGGTAACAGTGTTCCGTGCGCCTTGGTGTTTAGTCATGCTGGCCACATGACCACGGAAACGTCTTCGGACAGCGCTGGCTCTTCGGCTTTGAAACGGAGATGAGCACCGCAACCCTAGAGTCGGACTCGACTGACTTTTGAGCAAGGGAACCTTTACCTTTACCTTTAATTGATCAGTATGGTCAACTTGAGTCTCTTTGGTCATTCTTCATTATTTGGAAGATTTTCAAAGGGTGACTAGAAATGGCTCAGCATTCTGGAATTATAAAACATCCTATGCATTTAAAAAACGAATTAACTCAATCCTCAGTAGGTGACTGACTCATGCAGCAAATGGTTGGGAAAGGCAATGTCTGGTGCACAAAAAAGAAGAGAAGAAGACCCTGCAGGGGGCAGCAAGAAGACAGTTAGATAGGATAGGGACGTCAGCACCTTCTCTTCTGTTCGGTGTCATTCCTTGTCTGCCTCCAGATTGCTACTCTCAGGGCAATTTCCCCCTTCTTCTCGGAAGTGCCACGCTCAGTCTTACCCTCTTTGTCAGCTAGAGCTGTAGTTAGGGTGCAGAGGAGAGCGAAGAGGATGATCGGGGGCCCGGAGACCAAGCCTTATGAGGAAAGGCTGAGGGACTTGGGAATGTTTAGTCTGGAGGAGAGGAGGATTGCTCTCTTTAAGTATTTGATGGGCTGTCACTTAGAGGATGGCAGGGAGCTGTTCCTATTGGCAGCAGAGGAGAGGACTCGCAGTAATGGGTTTAAAATTAAGGGCGGGAAGGTACCGGCTGGATATTAGGAGAAACGTTTTTACAGTAAGAGTTGTGCAACAGTGGAATCAGCTTGGGAAGAAAAATCCATGGAAATCAAGACCAGATGGAAGATCTACCTAGACTGGATGCTGATAGAAAGAAGGAAGGACATTCAGGGGAAGATTAAGACTCTGTGCCCTTGGCTGGGGGGGAAGGACTATGGCTAAAAGAGAGGGAGGGAGGGAGGAAAGGGGAGAAAATGTAAATAACTAAAAATACTCAATGTAACAGGCTAAACAAACAATTAAAAAAATAAATTAAAAAACAACAACAGTGGAATCAGCTGCCTAGGGAGGTGGTGAGCTCCCCCTCCCTGGCAGTCTTTAAGCAGCGGCTGGACCAACCCTTGTCAGGGATGCTCTAGGCTGATCCTGCATTGAGCAGGGGGTTGGACTAGATGGCCTGCATGGCCCCTTCCAGCTTTGTGATTCTATGATTCTATAAGTACTATATTAGCCACTTTATCCTATCAAGTGTGTTAATTCCTAAATAAACCTTTCTCTACTCTTTAATCAGGTTGTGCACCGTTGTTGTGTTAATTACTCCGCCAACACAAATAAATGGCATGCAGATCATTTAGAATCTTCCACGGCTCTTAAACAAAATTTAAAAAGTTATCTGAAGTGCAAAGGAGAAAATTATTTCAGCTGCAGCTGAGATGAAATTATGCCACAGAAACAACAGGATGTTGAAATCCGAAAGGCAGATCTTTGAGAATCCGATGTGTCAAAGGGTGTCGGAGACCATCAGTTCTGTTCACTGTAAACACCAGGATTGGCTTGATGAACACAATCGTGAAGTTGTGTGATTGTTGGGCTCCCAAGACAAAGCTCATCTTGTATAGTTGAGTGACACCTACTTACAAGCGAAGAAAGCAGAGTGGCAGCGCATTAAGAAACTGGCTCCGGCAGCACTCGGGGCCATGGCAGAGCACTGGCGGATTAGCAAAGCAGCTGAACAACGAGGCAGCTCGGAAGGACACGGAGCACCGTCTTCACTACTTGTACAAACTGGCATTAATCTGAGCAATCTCCCCGTTTAACTGTGACGACTTGCTATTCAAAGTAATAGGGGACCGTTCAAGGAGGAAACTCAGAGGGAAGAAAACAGGGCAAGTAAATAATCAAAGTCCATGCAAAAGTTCAAACAGAAGTGGTTAATATAAGACGTTCACAGGAGTAGAATCAAAACGTCCTTTAATGCAAGATTTCGAAAGGTCCCATGATCCCTTCTACATAGAAAGTCTGATTATCAAAGCGATTGTCAAATTTATTTATCTATTTACTTTACTTATAGCCTGTCTTTCTCTCCAGTGGAGTCCCAACATGGCTTACATCATTCTCCCCTCCTCCATTTGAGCTTCACAACAACCCTGTGAGGTAGGCTAGGCTGAGACTGTGTGACTGGCTCAAGGTCACCCAAGCAAGCTTCTCTGGCAGAGTAGGGATTTCAACCTGGGCCTCCTAGATCCTACACTTTAACCACCACACCACACTTTCAAAGGGAACCCCTCTTGTTCGCCAACAGAAAAGCTGGCTGGAAACAACCTCATGTCTTTTAAAATATCAACTTCATGCTAGACCTAGGCAGCAAGAATAAATTAGATTTGTTGAGGAAGTACCAGTGGATTTAATACTGGAACTGTCTCTAGTTTAATATTGATCATGTTTCAGTTTGGTGATCCATTTTGTTGTTGTTCAGTCACACAGTCAAGTCTGACTCTTCGCAACCCCATGGACCACATCACGCCAGGCCCTCCTGTCTTCTGCTGTCCTCCAGAGTATGCTTAATTTCATGTTCATTGCATCTATGACACTGTCTAACCATCTCCTCCTTTGCCGTCCCCGTCTTCTTTGACCTTCAATCTTTCCCAGCATCAGGGTCTTCTCCAGTGAGCGCTCCCTTCTCATTTGGTGGCCAAAGTATTTGAGTTTCAGCTTCAGTGATCCGTAGCCAGCCCCAAATTCTTCAGCTTGGAATCCACCCCGATGTCCCTTCTCAGCGGTCCTGTGTATCCTCCTAAAGGTTGCTAGTTTATGTTCTAGGATATTATCACTGCAGGGAGGTGCATGGACCTTCCATCTGGCCAGCTTTCTACTAATAAACATACACAAGACTTGCTTTAACTGGATCATTCTTTTGATTGTTTGCTTGATTACAAATATCAAATAGTACTGCTTAGGCATATCCATGGTACATCGTCCACTAATATTCAACCAGCTTGTCAGTAAAAATGTACAGACCCTGAGCACACATAAAATAAGAAAGTAGGACAATCCTTTGTATGACAGATGAAAAGTAACTATTCTAACTATCCACATAAGACATAAACTTAAAATCATATGTACTTTATTCTTTAACGGTTTCAAGTGGGTAGACCTGTTGGTCAGCAGTAGAAGAGCAAGATTCGAATCCAGTAGCACCTTAAAGACCAACAAGATTTCCAGGGTCTAAGCTTTTGAGAGTCAGCGCTCCCTTCATCAGATACAAGTAGGAGTAGAAATCCTTCAGCCCTTATATCCCAGTCAGAAGATCTAACACTCACGGGTCTCCATTCTGCTTGTATCTGATGAAGGGGGCTTCAAAGCTTATGCCTTGGAAATCTTGTTTGCCTTTAAGATGCTGCAGGACTCAAACCTTGCTTTTTTAAAAAACATTCATTCTACCTGTCATGCCTGCCCTTGACTCAGCCCCAGAGCCAGCTCCTGACAGCCTCAGAGGGGAGGATTCAGTGCCTTTAAGAGCTGAAGAAGCATCAGGATCTGCACCTACTGTAAGTACTGAGGAGGATACACAGCAATCTGAGTCAACTACAGGACGGTTTGCACCTGGGATTGAGCAGGCCATAAGCAGCTCACCACCTGCATCTCCCCCACCTGTAAGGAGGCTTAGGGATCAGAGACGTCAGGAGCTGGCTAGCCGACGAAAAGAAGCACGTTCAAGAGGGCGGAGATCCTTGAGCCCTGAGTTTTAACAGCAGCCAGGACCTCACACACAGGTGCTAATGAGTTAATGGGCCAGAGCACTATTTAGTAGGGCCTCTGGCCATGAGCAATTTGTGCTGGCAACCTCGTTCATAGAACCAGAAGCTCTGCACCTTGATTCCTGTTTGACTTTGTGGCTTTTGGACTTGGCTTGTGTTTGGACTGCTCTGGCTCCTGACTTCCAGCTTTAAACCTGACTGCGCCCTCGGCTTTGCTCCCTGTACTCTGACCTCTGGTAACGTTTGACTACGGCATTGTCTGGTGTTTTGGGACTTGTTTAATGCTCTGCTGACTGCTCTCCCGGCTGACCTTTGGACTTGTATTGTGACTCCCCCTGTCTGCCTGCCTCCCTGGCTCTACCGTGACACTACCCTGTTTTCTTACTCAACAGTCATCTTGCTTGCTGGAACCTGCAACAGTTAGACGTGCTGCGTCAGCCAGAGAGATGATCACAAGCTACATTAAATAAATTAGCCATGGGTACCTCTGGGGCCACTGTGGCTACGGCTGTCCTGTGGTGCTTCAGATAAATTTCTGATGCATTAAGTCAGGGCCAAATTTGTTACCCCTGATTCTGCACTGTACTGTCCAGTTGGGGGGCCCCCTCAGACACTATGTGGTTCCTTGGACAGAGCAGCATTCCAAAGATGTTGCCACATAGTCGGTGGGGCTCCCAGGCCCATAGTTATGGTGGGGCTCCCAGGGGTACATGCCCCACCCCGAATAAGCCCTGCCCCTTTTGCCCTCCACCCCAAGTCCCCCTTGATCCTCGGTTGATCCTACTGGGTTGCATCGCTGCCTGCTGCAGCATGCACACTGCTTCCTGAGTAGTAGGAAAGCCGCGGCCTCCGCAGCTCTTTGTCGGCCACAGCATGTTTTCTCCTGCCGTATCTGGAAGCTGCGGCCTCGTCTGTTCTGAACAAGCTCTCAGCAAGGGCTTCATGTGGGAGTAAAGTGCACTGATGGTGCTGAGCATGGTTGTGTACATTTGGGGAAGGGAAGAGTGGTGTGCAGCTTCCAGTCCCAAAAGGTTGGCTAAGAATGGGTTCATCCCAGCTTTGTGGGGAAATTCCAGCGAGGTAAGGGCATAGTCGGGCCCCGATGGAGCTGGCACGGTAATTCAAACTCTGCCAGAGGCTAATTTCATCCAGACTTCTTCCTGAAATGTGGGTGTCAGTAAACAGGGGGCTCATTTGGATACGCTGTCCCAAGGTTGCTGTGTCTGGTTCAGAGTTTTATTTTATTATTTTTGACATCGGAAGTGACGTCGTGTCCCCTGGTTGCCCCCCCCCCCCATTTTCTGGCTACAGGTCTGTTGCCGACTCCCTTCCGCTATCAGACTAGGCTGGATTTCTGAGAGAGAGTATATTGCCTTTGCTGGATTAGGTTACAGCAATGAATACCCTGAAGCACAGTGCATTAGTGTTAGGTATCAGTATTCCCTACCACTACACCAGGGGTGGCCAAACTGCAGCTCAGGAGTCGCACGCAGCTCTTTCACACAGTCTAATGTTAATAAAAGCAAGTTTGCATAATTTTCAATAAAATTGTGTGTAATATTTGTTAATGTCTTGCGGCTCTCAGACATCTGACGTTTATTCTGTGTGGCTGTTAAGCAAGTTTGGCCACCCCTGCACTGCACACTATCTACATTTTTTTAAAGCAGATACAAGGAAACCATGGATACCCACAGAAGCTGCATGGCTGACTTTTCTTATACCCAAGATGACGGCAGTGTTTTATGCTTCCTTCCAGTGAGAATGAATGGAAATAACTGCAGTATAACATGTCTCGGTTATATAAATCCAGACTTTCTCAATTAATTAAACATTATAATTTAAAGTGGAAAAAAATCAATGTATTTAGCAAATAATAAGGCGGTATGAACTTGCTAGAAGTCTCTAATTAGGACCGTGCAAAGTAGCCATAGTAGCCTGTAGACATTGCCATAACTAACCCAGCTCCCTTGGGGCTTCACAATCTCCCAGTGCCGACTGTGGAACCCCAGTCGTTTCTTTTCCCTTGCCATTCACTTGTGGAGTTTCTGCGTGTGGAAGCCAAATGCAAACTCCTCGCAATGAGTGTATTGATATACACAGTCAATGTCAACTAGGATATACAGTAAAATAACTGGGAGTAATGAGAATGTATAAACAAATAGTCTATGTTGTTTCATACTGACACATATATGACACTAATCCAGGAGCCAGTGCCAGAGGCAAGGGGAGTATGTTATGAACTACTTGAGGTATTCCTTCTGGGACTGCTCATATGGTATGATTTCTGTCTCATTGCTTTCAGACAGACTTCCTTGATCTATTACCAACAGTAGCTGCATTTATGGAAGTAGGTGCATAGAGCAGACCCGTGCTGAAGATTCGGGATTAAACTTCTTATAGTGGGGTGTCTTTTTTTAAAATTATCAGTACATTTATTTGCGTAAATAAAGGTTGTCACAGGATTCAGTGAGTTACACAGAATTTAGTCAAGCAAGTATACAGCACACACTGTTAATATTTCTCATGGCAAATAATATGTTGTTTTTATCCTGAATATGTTTTTTTTTTTTAAAAAAATAGGCAAATCACAATGAACCTTTTAACGGTGCTTAGAACTTGAAACTTAATTAGTTTGTTGTAGTTGGTTTGCTGTAATGTTAATTATAAGGGAAGACTTTCTTACGTGCTTTGTATTCTTGTTGCACAAAATAATATATGCCAATAAGTATTATAACATAAGGGCATCCTGTGACACACAGTGGCCAACTAGAACCCCAGCAGGGTAACAAAGAGTGCATAGAGGCAAGGCCTTCCCCTGATGCTGTTTCCTAGCATCCCTATTCAGAAGTTTACTGTGTCTTAATGTGGAGGTTCCCTTTAGTTATAACAGCTAGTAGACACTGATGAAGCTAGTAGACAGCTAGTAGACACAGCTAGGAGACACTGATGAACCTATTCTTCATGAATCTGTTTAATTGTCTTTTAAAGCCATCCATGCTCATGCACTGTGTCCTCTGGCAGTGCATTTCACAATGTAATAAACTGTCCAGTGAAGAAGTACTTTTTAAAATCTGAACTGAATCTGTTGCCTACAACTTCATTGAGAGTATCAGGAGAGAGGAAGTTCTTTCTGCTCATTTTCTGTGTGTATATTTCTCCCAACCTCTATCATATTCATGCTTAACTTTTTTTTTTCCTCTCGGCAATAACTTTTTTGAGTCTAGGCAACCAGAACTGTACACAGTATTCCAAATGAGACTGCACCATAGATCTGTGCAAGAACATTACCCTATTGGTTATTTTATTTTCAATCTCTTTCTGGATAATCTTCAGCATGGAGTTTACCTTTTCCCCGGAGTATGCATGCTGAAACAACGGTTTCATCAATCTACCCAGTACAACCTCAAAATCTCTTTACCTGTCAGTTATTGCCAAGTCAGTCCTCACCATCATATATTTAAAGCTTACTGCTGATCTACGATCGTAATAAAATTAAGAAAGATATATTTGAAGTTAGGATTTTTTTTTCTCCGGTGTGAATCGACTCCCCCTACCTGTACCCAATTTGGAGAAATTTGCTTGGAGCTCTTCATACTTTGGCTTTCACCAGTTTGGTACAGGAGAGCCAGTTTGGTGTAGTGGTTAAGTGCGCAGACTCTAATCTGGGAGAACCAGGTTTGATTCCCCACTCCTCCACTTGCAGCTGCTGGATGACCTTGGGCAAGCCATAGTTCTGGCACAGCTGTTCTTGAAAAAAGAGCAGTTTGTGTCAGAGCTCTCTCAGCCCCACCTACCTCACAGGGTGTCTGTTGTGTGGAGGGGAAGGGAAAGGAGTTTGTAAGCCACTCTAAGACTCCCTTGAGTAGTGAAGGGCGGGGTATAAATCCAATCTCCTCCTCCTCCTCCTCCTCCTCCTTCTCCTTCATAACATGGTATCATCTGCAAACCTGGCCACTACACTGCTAGTATCCCCCAACAGGAAGTTAAAGCTCCATGTTTGCAGTGGAATCACTGCTAACTTCAGGCTGCTACTATTTCTCACTGGCTGTTCCTCAGGTTTTAAATTTTCATTGAGAATAATCTGTGAGTATGAAAAAGACGTACACATTTGCAAACGACAAACCTTAGTAATAATTTATTAATTATTTACTTATTTACCAAATTTATACCCTGGCTTTCTGCCTTCATCTGGATCACCAAGGCTGCTGACAGATTAAAAACATACATAACAGAAATGTGTCTTTAAAACCGTTACAAACAACCCCCCTGTCATTAAAACAGTCAAAACCAAAGCTAAAATATACTTACATAAACAGAGCAATTAAAACACAGAGCAGGAAGGGGGGATCACTGAGGGAACAAAGTCTTTACCCACATTTGGAAGATAGCAACAGAAGGGAACAGATGAGTCTCCTGGGGTGGGGGGGGAGTTCCAGAGTTTTGGTGCCTCAACTGAGAAGGCCCTGTACCTTGTCCCCATTTGTATTCCTATTTGGTTCTTTCTGCACTAGACTTTAAATCCTGGTTCATCCCTGTCCCCGAACTTACATTCTACACTACATGCGAGTTCACCCCTGTAATTATCTCGGGGTATTTTTTTGTTTCCACATTACACTGAGGTCGCCCTAATTTTGCCCCATACTTGTCCTGGGATAAATGGATGCTGCTATAACCAGGGATAAATGCAAGGTATTGTGTCGTGAGCAGAACTCTGATAAAACCAGGGATGAGATCCAAGTGCGGAAAGGACCTTTGTCTATTGCAGAAGTGAGCCTCTAAAGCAGTGTGGGTTCCTCTAATGCTAGGCACTTCTAAACTTCTTGAAGGAAATTAGTCTTGCATAAGTGGATGTGCCAACTACCAGAGGCAAGTGCTCTGCAGCAGCAGACCGTCTCCACATGAAGAAATAAGGCATATTACCCAAGCCAAAGTTTCTGTGCAAACTTGCTTTTAATTGTAGTTGTAACTTTGTAAAAGAATCAAATATACATACAGTCCATGTCATAGATCTGTGTACAACTGTATTCATGTGAGAAATGCTTTTGTACTTATTGTAAAGATGAAGTTGACTCAATTGCCCATATACTTTTTATCTGGTCCTGTTATATTTTACTTTGTAACTAATATATTATTCTCTGGACTGATCGTCCACAGATTATTTCAGAACAACAGAAACTAAAGATATTATTGTCAGTCAAGATTAAATAAATGCTTGTGACTTGGCCATATTTATCTATGCAGTTGCAAAGCATTTAAAAATATTCTGACAAATGGCTTGTAGGCTGTTAAATTATCGAGAAAGAAATTGTATTAATGTACTGATTTCATGGATAATGTTCATGTATGACTAAGACTGGATCCTAAATTTTAAAGAAAATAGTATTTTGAACTTTGTATTTTTTGGAAATACAGAGGGAAAGGCCAAGGTATAATTTCATCACCGGAGGGAATAAATGTGTCTTTTTTTAAAAAATATTTTTTTAATTATTCGAATATTGCAATTTAACACTCTTAAAACATTTAACTTACAATTTAGACCCACTTCAAAAGTACATGGTTGTATAAAAACAAAATACAAAAGCAGCAATACAGGATTGATAAACCTCGTTTTAACTAATAATCGTAAAACTTCTCAAACCAAGGATCCTATAACACCCAATCGTGGTGAATATAATTATAGTATTGACTTTGTTGAGTATTGCTAATTCTGTCCAAAACATATTCTAGTTTCTCCAAGATTTGACCCCATCTACCAAAAAAAGCATCATATTTGTATGACGGATCGTTGTATTCTAGTTTATCTGTAATCTTATCCATTAGCAGGTGAGTCCTGAGATTTGAATACCAAGATTGAATGGTGAGAGGATTCTGGCCCTTCCAGATAGTTGCTATGGATGTTTATTACAGATATTTTTGTCTTACCTCTTTTCCTTGCTTGTTGTCCCATTTCATGTATTTTTCAGAATTTATAGAATGTTATGGCAATTTTAGACAGAAACCTGTTTTAACTTCAGTTTCACTATCCAGACAAAGACCAGTATAATCCAGAGGGTTGAGAAATCATAAAAAGACATCCCAGGTTTTTTAACTGAACCTGAGCAGTCAAAAATTTGGCAACATCTGTATTCTAGTAGAGCTCATACATGTGCTTTGAATGGTGCCTCTGCTTTTCTGCAATTATTGGTCTAGCACATCCTTGATATTTTCTTTTCTAAGAAACTTTATTTTCTTGTGAATGAAACTGGACGAATACCTTTTTTTCAAATTTGGGAGCGCCTAGGATTGCCAGCTCCAAGTTGGGAAATACTTGGAGATTTTGGGGTGGAGCCTGAGGAGGGCAGGATTTGCAGAGGGGAGGGACTTCAATGGGGGTATAATACCATAGAGTCCACCTTCCAAAGCGGCCATTTTCTCCATGCGAACTGATCTCTGTCGCCTGGAGATCCCTTGTAATCTCAGGAAGTCTCGTCAGTAATTTCAACGGCAAGAGTAATGCTCTGTAAGATGTAAGCATCAGCATAGGTGTAACACTTCTGCAGACTGAAACAATGAGGTTACAGCTGAATTAGTGCACATGCCAGTTTCTGTGCCCTATATTTTTGTATGCAATGAACAAAGAATGAGGCCATGCAGATGAATGAGTGGAGCTATGCAGAAAGTCCAAAGGACAAAGATAGTTATGCAGTTTGAGACATGGTTGCAGGTGGGGAAAATACATACCACTTGCCTCAGACAGTGTTCATAGGAATGTACAGGCTCCCTCCACATATGAAGCCTTACTAGTATGGAAATACAAAACACAGCTCTCAAGATGTTACACCAGCACCTCCTGCAGAAATTATTATAGCCTACTATCCTTAGGAAGGAGCTGCGGTGGCTCAAGTGGTTAAGATGCTGAACTACAGGCTGGAAGGTCGGTAGTTCAGCAGTTCGAGACCTGAGTGCCACATGACGGAGTGAGCTCCCGTCTCTGGTTCCAGCTTCTGCCAACCTAGCAGTTCGAAAGCAAGATATTGCAAGTAGATAAATAGGTACCACTTCGGTGGGAAGGTAACAGCATTCCGTGCACCTCGGCCAGCCACATGATCACGGAAACATCTTTGGACAGTGCTGGCTCTTTGGCTTGGGAACGGAGATGAGTACCGCAACCCTAGAGTCGGATTCGACTGGCTTTTGAGCAAGGGAAACCTTTACCTTACTATCCTTAGGAACAGTAAGGGTTGCTGTCCTTAGGAATAACTTCTGGACCATGCCAAGATGATTCACAGGGCGAAGGAGTTCTCTAAGGAGCTGTGAATGCTATTTTCCAGAGATAATGCTCTTGCTGTTGTTTATCCAAAAACTTGTTTGTATGTTAAGTGCCATCAAGTAGCTTCCAACTTACATGACCCTATGAATTAATGTCCTCCAAAAAATCCCATCGTCAACAACTTTGCTCAGATGACCTGGCTTCCTTGACTGAGTCAATCAATCTCATGTTGGGTCTTCCTCTTCATAGTAAAATAGAAGTGTGCCCTCATCTCCATGTTGCTGGGATTTCATGATGCAGCAAACTTTTTTTTTTTAATTTAGTGAAGCTGGAGAATCTGCAAGGTGAGATAGTATCTGAATTCCTAAACTGAAAAAAGTACATTGATATGCTATATCAGTGGTTCCCAAACCTTTTCAAACCACACCCCCTTGGTTCCATAAACTCATCCCCAGTGCCCCCTACCTTACCCTATAAAGAGCATTATTCAAAACAGCGGTTTGCACAACCCACTAAGGAAGATAATAACAATAACATTCATATCACTAACAATTTAATGCACATTTATTCAAAAGCCAATTAAAACTTTTTAGTTCAATTTATTTATCAAATTTGATCCAGTGATACCAGCGCAATCCACGCATTATGGACATTTAAAACCCAAGGTATTTTACCAAGGGTTATGACTATTACTTTGGGGGAAGTAAAAGGTTCTGGAAGACACCCCCCACACACACACCTTAAGAAAAACAATGGCTTGAACTTAAAGGAATAAAGAAGATGGTTTTAATTTTTCCTTTTAATATTTTTACTGTTTTTTTCTTTCACTTTACTGCAATTCTGAATAATGACAAACTTGACAATGTGTTATATTTTCTTTATAAAGGTTTGTCTAATAATTTTGATTTTTTGTTGTTGAAAATGTACTCAATTTTCTCCCCATTATTTATATTAATTTTCCATAATTTTTCCTCATATTACTGAAATGTATATTATTCATACCCTTGATTTTTCCTCCATTACCCCAATTTTTCCTTCTTTTCCCTACTTTTTTCCCTTTAGAAAACTGTTTTTCACCTTTTGGAAAACAGTGAGACATTTTAAAGCCTTATATAACCTAGAAATATTAATATCGGGTGGGCTGCAACAAAAATAACATAGCGAAAGAGATTGGATTTATATCATGCCCTTCACTCGGAGTCTCAGAGCGGCTTACAAACTCCTTTCCTTTCCCCTTCTCACAACAGACACCCTGTAAGGTAGATGGGGCTGTTTCAAGTTCTTTCAAGAACTGCCCTTTCAAGGACAGCTCTGACAGAACTATGGCTTGCTCAAGGTCATCCAGCCAGGTGCAAGTGGAGGAGTGGGGAATCAAACCCGGTTCTCCCTAATGAGAGTCCGCGCACTTAACCACTACACCAAACTGGCTCTAAAAAAGCACACTTTATAATCAATGAGAACACATGGAAATAAATACAGTGCTCAGTATTATTATGGTAAGGACTTAAGAGCAAAAACACACATGGTGATGACAGCTTCTCAAAATGCAGTATGTTAGTCTGATGAGAGCTCTGGAGGCATATTTACTAAAAACTCCGATAGCTTCACATTTCAGCACCATGCAGAGGCAGAAACTTGGAGTGCCTTTTGTTATCATTTCTAGGCTTTAGCCTGGTTCACTGTAAATAAGTGAACAACACAGTCGAAGGAGCCCACCTCCAGCGTCCCCCCTACTGCCCTCTTGCCTTTTAGTGCTCTCCTAGGTAGTCCTAATACTCCCCCCAGGAGTGGAGCACCCACTTTGGGAATCATGTTGCTAAATGATCTGAGGGCATCTGTTAGTACAGCACTTTTGAAGTTTAACGAGTGAGCAGGTTGATCCATTAAAATGGATTCTAGGGTTGCCAGCCTCCCAGTGGGGCCTGGAGATCTCCTGCTTTTACAACTAATCTCCAGTTGACAGAGCAGCTCCCCTGGAGAAAATGGCTGCTTTGAATGGTGGACTTTATGGCATTGTACCGTGCTGAGGCTCCTCCCTCTCCCCAAACCCCGCCTTCTTCCAGATCCGCCCCCAGAGCCTCCAGGTATTTCCCAACCCAGACCTGGCAACCCTAATGGATTCCCTTGTAAACTGCTCTGAGGTTTGTAAAGGAACAGTTAAATAAATATAAATATGGTCCAGAAGTACATTTCTCAGGACTCAGAGCCTTTTTAGTGGGAAGTCCTAATTTAATGGACTACGGGCAAGGTAAAGGGGGAGGCTCATTTTTCTCTGCTGTGGCTCCAGGATACACAATGAGATTATGACAGATTATACTCACTCCTGTCTGCCTGATCTTTGCTGGCTCTCAGATTTGTTTTGTAGATTGCCTGAAACTCCTGCCTGGGGCCTCTTGTAACTGACAGAAAGGAGCTGGTCTCTGTCATCCAGACGGAGAAGGAAGGAGAGGGACTAACAAAAGGGAGGCTTGATGAAAGCACCATTCCTGGTCTATCTAGGTGCTCCACACAGGACTTCTTGCACTGCTGTTTCCAAACCTATTGATTAAGAATGACTCAAAGTATTTCCAGGTCGATAACTCATCCTCTGTGGAGAGAGGTTTATGAAATGAGTCACTTATAGAGAGCTAGCAGTGGAGACCAAAGGCGGCGCACGATGACGTGCATTGTGAGCGCGGCGGAACCGATCAGGACAGAGCCGAGGCTGAAGCAAGCACGAAGGTGTGCGCCGAGGAACAGTCCCACCAAGGAAGCAGCCGGCCCAGTGGAAAAAAGATGCCAGAAACCGCCGAGAAGGGAGAAAAAGCTGAGCCAGAAAAAGATGCAGCGGGCCCAC
>NW_015169183.1:741838-751498 GCF_001447785.1 Gekko japonicus | reverse complement strand
TGTGCGCCGAGGAACAGTCCCACCAAGGAAGCAGCCGGCCCAGTGGAAAAAAGATGCCAGAAACCGCCGAGAAGGGAGAAAAAGCTGAGCCAGAAAAAGATGCAGCGGGCCCACCACAGGGTGCTGGTAGGAAATCCCCACCCTATAGCATGTGGCCTTAGTTAGGGTAAATAGTTCCTAGAACACTCCTGTAAACCGCCCAGAGACCCCTAGGGGTTAGGGTGGTATAATAAGTCGAATAAATAAATAAATATAAATAAATAGTAAAACGTCTCTTCCTAGAACATGGAGAAAATCCTTCCTGTGGTTCTCTCCAGCAGCTGTAGCACGGTGCATTGTAAGGAAGACCTGGTGCCGTTATTTTGCCGTAGGACTGGATCCAGAGTTTCCCTAGAGTGTTGCACGAGACAAGTGAAACTAAATCTAAAAACATTCTTCAGTACACACAGCCATCTTGTGCAAGTGTGAGAAAGTGCTGCAGAGCTACCTGTGAAGGCACGGCACGTGATAGCAACACATACTCTCGTGCAACAGCCTGTTTTCTTTATTATCATGGTTCTTTTGATCGATCCTGCTATGCTTGGGTGATTGCGCTTATGTGCACAGGGGCATCAGATTTAGAAACCTTGCAGTAGTGGTGGCCAGCAATAGCAGGAGCATGGAGAATGGATTGAAATGGCTTTGCAGCCCCATCACTGAGGGGAGGGGTGAGGCAGGGGCCAAAGGCAAAGAGGCCCTCCATATCTGACCACATGTTAATCCCATTTACACTTCAGTTGAAATAATACACCCACACTCAAAGTTTCAGAGAAATGTGGAATAAAATTGGCCACAACTTCATTGGTTACAGCTGTAGTCTGCCTTGGCACAGCATGGGATACCGGTTCCAATTCATCGACTGACCCACCTGCCAGTCCATGATCCACTGGTAAACTTGGAATGACAGGTCTCTGGATCCCACAATGGCGGATGCCCCAAGGTGGTCTCCCCTGCCACCTGTGCATGAGGGTAATCCCTGGCCATGCCCTCGGGCTGGGCATACCACTTGACCCTCACGTCAAGATCCCTCACGAGGATCCCCAGCTCAGGAAAATGGGCACACGGGCCGGCTTTCCTGATAATGGAACTGGCCCCATGCTGATACTGCCAAGTTGTGACAAAGAAAATAATGAAACAAGCCCACGTGCAAATCCCTTCGAACGATGCCATGTCGCTCAACACCGGAAAGATGGCAAGAGGGGTGGTGCTGTGCCTTTAGTAACAGTCAGTGCACCCCCATCCCCCAAACACCCAAGACCCTCTGATAGGGCCAGCATCAGGTCATGCGGGCGCGAGCTTCCTGTGCTTGCTGCTGGCCCGCCCCCTCTGCGGATTGCCTCTCTGCCCCTCCCTCCCCCCTCCATACGGTTCGGCAAACAGGGCTCCGGGTGACTCAGGGCCCCAGCTTATAAGAAACACAAATTGCATTCCCCACCCCTCCACCCCAAATGTATGGAACTAGTTGTGTAGTTGTTATGCTGAACCTGTGCTTTCTCTGGTAACTTATTTTCACACCACTGATTTCGCCTTCTCTCGTACTGCCACATATTCTTTGGCATTTCCTATAGAGCCAACCTTCATTTCTGTTAACTATTTCCCCCCTAATGAGGATCTCCACACTCCCCTCAACATACAAAGTAAAGAAATAACACTGACTCACTTAAGATCCACAGAAGGAAGAGGTCTCCCCCTCCCATTCAGCTGCCACTCACCTGAGCAATACCTTCCTTTAAACAGTCCCTTTAAACAGATTCTTCAAACAAAAATGCTTGTTCATTTATCTGATCTTTTTGTGTTCTCTTGCAGGCAGAAGCATTTCCTTACTTCTGCGTCTCTGAAATGCAAGGGCAGGAAGGCACGGGTGAGGAGGTAAGCGATTTCCTTTGCAGGATATTTAAAATAATGCTACTGCGTTTTATTTTCTCTTTCGTAATCTTATTCATAAAAATGACAGAAAGGAAGCAAGCAGACAGGCAGTTTCCCTTTTCTGTTACTGACAAGCGAAGGGGATGATTAACGAGAGTTGTAGACAATGTACAAGTAAGGGGGAGGGCTACAGAAGTTAAACAAAAGTGCCTTCAAGAATTTAGAGTATTCCCAGGGATCTATAGTAGAACCTCATTGTGCCCGTCTACTGTTTCTATTTTTGATTAGATTTATAAACACAGCACCACGTATTTTCATGTGGTTTTGTAGCCCAGGGGCAGAAAGAGATTGACTGCACTGAAACTGTGAGGCTTGTGAATTTCGGGCAGGGGATGGAGTGAAATAAGTAGCGTAATTGTTTTTGTGGAGTGACCGTGGGACCTCCTCTGTTATGAATTACACATGGTTCAACCCTTTGACCTAACCAACCTCGGCAGTGCCTGGTAGATCTCCTAAAGCTGTGCTGAAAGGTCCTATCAGTGTCTTGTTGGAACATTATCTGTCATGTGAGAAGTGTGCCAACAACCATATTAAACTACATTAATTACTGCAGAGGCCCCCAATTTGTGACAGTCTCAACTTCATTTCACCCATTGTCATGTTGTTTACTGTGTAAAAAGAAATGGGAACAATTTGTCGAATGGAAATATTATGATAGTATTTTACTTTATATTGTATTTGTTATGTTAGTTGTGTCATGCTGATTAACTCCCTCCCCCTTTTTTCTTTTTCACTGGTGATTTCTTTAAACTTACAGAACTTGTTTTAAAAAGCAAACACCAGCATTCTGTTTCTTAAAACTTAAAGAACAGGACAAGAATATCTTAATGTTATAGTGATATAGGCTATATATTCAGTCCCCTGTTTCTTTATGGGGGGGGGGAAGCCAGTTTTAAAAAATTATATGTTTTCACAATAAAAGTTCATAATTACTGTTTCTTTGGAAGTGTTTAAAAATGTCTGTTCTCTTAAGACGTTGTGGTAAAAGATGCCATTTTATTCCTTCGACTCTTCCAAGAGTTCACATGAACTCTTGCTCTTTCGAAAAAGCCAACAGGGCTACAGTGCCTGTGTTCAAGACCTTTAGAATGAGAACTCACCTAAACGTTGCGCATGGCCTGAGTTGGGTTGGGGACCCTCAGACCCAACTTGCGATATGCAAAACATCAGAGAACTTCATTCCCAAGTGCTGCAGGGCCAGTTTATGCTCATGAACACAGTTTGTGTGTGTGTGTCTCTGTGTGTATTTAGCCTTCCCTCCCATGCCATTTTTGCAAGCCAAATGAATTGTGGAAGGCGAGCCGTTTGCTCTGTGCAAAGTTTATACAGAGGAGAAATTTGGACGTGTCGTTTTATTAATACTATTTATTCATTCACTTAGGACATACGTGCTGCCTTTCCGAGACCTGTTTGTTTTAAATGCTTTTGGTTTCACAATGTACATATTGGACTTTACAGGCACATGTGTAATACATTACCTATATCCTTTGATTATACTGATGGAATAATCAGTTTTTATTTAAGGTTTTGCCTATCTATTCAGAGTTATAATTTTAAAAAAAAGATAGCTATTTTTCACTATTGAAAATGCTAGGAAACCAGCTACCCAAAAAGACAAGGAAACAAAACCAGCTCCCTTTGACTTCACCAAGTGTCATTCTCATTAGCAGTAAAGAGTTTTCTCCCCTTAAAGCAGACAGGTGCAAATTGCAAGCTGTTTCACTTTGGCTGTTGCTGCTTAACTAGATGGAGCAATGAAGCAGGGACTGGCACAGCGATGGGAGTTCTGGCTCTGCCTACATAAAGAAAAGCCTTGACCGGTCAGCTGATTGCAAGCATTTAATACTGCAGAAATACAAAATTATACAAATGGAGGGATATGTATATATATAAATACATATAGTAAGAGAGAGTGGAGTAAAACTTTGAGCATTTGATGCAAGACGAGTGAACTGGAAACAGGGCTCTGTTTTATGTTTAAAGGCTAATGCTTTAACTGAAGTGAATGAAAACAGAAGCCAACGTACCTGTTCCTGTTTACTGTCATTACACTCCTTAGAGTATTTCAGGCATTATTAGGTTCTTGGATTCCTACCAGATTGACAATATTTCCAGCTACTGCTTCACTTTTGGCTACATTCAGACACGATCCCAAAGGGGGGGAGAGAATCACAGCCGAGTCTGCCGAGCTCGCCCGCCGACGTTCAAAACCGCTGTTCATTTTAGGGACACCTAATTTAATTTCACGAAAGAGACACGGCATGCCAGCCTGCGTCTAAATCTAAGGTATGCATTTCCTAAAAGGGACTAAAACTCTGTCATTCCAAAGTCGCTCTTCGTTTTCAGTTCCAGCCCGCGTGGGGACTGCTGTCTGGAAGGGGTAACTTTAACTCGAACTCCCAGCCTGCTGATGAGGTCTGTCTGTGTGATCTTCGCTGAGCAGATAAGGGTAGGGAGACAGCTCAGAGCACAGCTTGTTTACAGCGGGACAGGAGAAAACAGCCAGACGCAAATGCGTGCTGACGGTTTCATGAAGCACAATCGGTTGATTGCAGATTCAATCTGACTGCCCTGAACTGAGCGATGATCCGTACAGTATGCAAAATTCACTTTCTTGCTGGTCTGTGCCCACCAGCCTTGCAGCAGCTCCGGCACAACCCCTGAGCCACGGCTGTGAGTGGAACCAGAACTGAACACGGCTTTGTTGTACCCAATTCCTTCTGACAACAATCACATTCTTTTAAAAACTTCATGGGTTTTAGTTGTCACTGGTTATAAATGCAGGGTTTTTTCCCCCCTCTTTTTTTTTTTTGCTGCTGCTTCCGCTGCACCACTGGCTGTTTGCACATAGACATGATTACCATATTCTAGCACTGATCTATGAAAGCATGTCTGCTCCTTGTAGTGACATAACATCCCCAAGTGAAAAGACATTTAATGGTTTCCTTTGCTATTTAAACTGTGTGAGATAGGGGGTTCACCTTTCAGAAGGATTCATTGGTCTTGGGTTTGTTTTTTTAAAAAAAGTCATCATAACATTAGACCATAAGGATGTAACGCCATGAGTCACCACGTCCTCCTTTAAAATATGCACTGTTAATTTATGGCGGTAGCCGAGTCTGCCGAGCTCGCCCGCCGACGTTCAAAACCGCTGTTCATTTTAGGGACACCTAATTTAATTTCACGAAAGAGACACGGCATGCCAGCCTGCGTCTAAATCTAAGGTATGCATTTCCTAAAAGGGACTAAAACTCTGTCATTCCAAAGTCGCTCTTCGTTTTCAGTTCCAGCCCGCGTGGGGACTGCTGTCTGGAAGGGGTAACTTTAACTCGAACTCCCAGCCTGCTGATGAGGTCTGTCTGTGTGATCTTCGCTGAGCAGATAAGGGTAGGGAGACAGCTCAGAGCACAGCTTGTTTACAGCGGGACAGGAGAAAACAGCCAGACGCAAATGCGTGCTGACGGTTTCATGAAGCACAATCGGTTGATTGCAGATTCAATCTGACTGCCCTGAACTGAGCGATGATCCGTACAGTATGCAAAATTCACTTTCTTGCTGGTCTGTGCCCACCAGCCTTGCAGCAGCTCCGGCACAACCCCTGAGCCACGGCTGTGAGTGGAACCAGAACTGAACACGGCTTTGTTGTACCCAATTCCTTCTGACAACAATCACATTCTTTTAAAAACTTCATGGGTTTTAGTTGTCACTGGTTATAAATGCAGGGGTTTTTCCCCCCTCTTTTTTTTTGCTGCTGCTTCCGCTGCACCACTGGCTGTTTGCACATAGACATGATTACCATATTCTAGCACTGATCTATGAAAGCATGTCTGCTCCTTGTAGTGACATAACATCCCCAAGTGAAAAGACATTTAATGGTTTCCTTTGCTATTTAAACTGTGTGAGATAGGGGGTTCACCTTTCAGAAGGATTCATTGGTCTTGGGTTTGTTTTTTTAAAAAAAGTCATCATAACATTAGACCATAAGGATGTAACGCCATGAGTCACCACGTCCTCCTTTAAAATATGCACTGTTAATTTATGGCGGTAAAATGGAAATCGCCATTAACATTGCATTTTATCAATTCAGCTTGAAGTCATACAGCTTGGGGGAGACCTCAAGGGTCACAGGATCTGCCTCTCTCCCACAAAGCAGCCACCGGTATTCCTTAGGCTAAAGCTCATTTTAAAAAAATTGTTGAATCAGGTCTCGGCAAGAGGCCAGAGGTCACCAAGCCGAAGCCCTCCACTTCTGCGGCCATCATCTCTCCCTCCTCCCTCATCAATAAATCCACAAACAGATCAGAAGCTCACAGAGTTCCCCAAACCAAGCATGTGGCTGGAGAGCAGTGTTCCCTCTAAACTGAGTTAGTGTGAGCTAGCTCACAGTTTTTTTTAGCCTCCAGCCTCCAGCTCACAGATTTTTGACTTAGCTCAGGAAGGAGGGCTCCAGAGCAAACTAATTTCATCAGTAGCCAAATCGCCCACTCACAACTCTTATGCTAGTAGCTCACAATGTAGAATTTTTGCTCACAAGTTTCCATAGCTTAGAGGGAACAAGAGCTCAGGGAACATGCCAGATACGTCAAAAAAAAACATAACAAAACCCCAACCAGAGTCGGTAGCCAGTCTGGCCCAAAGAAAAGGCCCAGGGCATAGAAGGAAGACCAGAGTGTAGCATGAATATTTCATACCTGTGGGATGATGGGGGCTTGCATACTGACACTGAACACAAGGAGGTATGCTGGCTGTTTCTAACATTCGTTGTATTTGTAATGATTCCTTTATTCAGAGTCCCGCTGACTCCTACAGAAAGCAGGCTAGGCTGCTTGCAAGAGGGTAGGGTTGCCAGCTTCCAGGGGGTGGCTGGAGATCTCCTGCTATTACAACTGATCTCCGGGCGACAGAGACCAGTTTACCTGGAGAAGATGAACTCTTGAAACAGGAAGCGGAAACATTCTCCAGACAGCCTGGCACCAAGAGTGGGGTGGGGGGCAGAGAACTCTGTGTTCCCTGATTTGTGTTGCTGTGGTTTTTGCCGAGGAAAGGTGGACTGGGGTGAGAGCAAAGTCTGTGAGTGATGGCGGCCTGCAGTTACCAAATCCTGAAGTGGGCACAGATACCAGAAGGTATTTTAAGGTTGCCAACCTCCAGGTTGTGGCTGGAGATCTCCCGCTATGACAACTGATATCCAGGCAATAGGGACCAGTTCACAAGGAGAAAAAGGCCACTTTGGAAGGTGGACTTTATGGCATTATACCCCACTGAAGTCTCTCCCCTCCCCCAAACCTTGCCGTCCTCATGCTCCACCCCCAATATCTCCAGGCATTTCCCAATCTGGAGCTGGCAACCCTAAGGTATGTTCACATTGGTCCTTTCCAACTGAAAAATGTGCATAGCTGCTTATACAATTCCCCTTTTGTCCCCTAACTATTCGCTGTGCATTAGTGCTCTGCATGCTAAAACTGTCTTCCCTGTGTCCTTTTCTAAGCAGCTCAACCTACATTTGATTCTCTCTCTACCCATTAATGTATAGTAAAAAAAAAAAAAAGACAGATGAACTAGTTTAGGGTTGCCAGGGGTAGGGTGGCCAGGTCCAGCTTGGGAACCTTCTGGAGATGTGGGGGTGGAGCCTGAGGCGGACAGGGACCTCACTGGGGTACAATGCCATAGAGCCATAGAGACCACCCTCCAAAGCATTTGCTTTCTCCAGGGAAATTGATCTCTGTGGTCTGGAGATGAGCTGTGATTCCAGGGGATCCCCGGGATCCACCTGGAGGCTGGCGTCCCTAAACCAGTTTGTACATTAATAAGAAAATTTTATATTAAGTTTAGGCCCCTTTTGAAGTATATCAGTCATAAGGATAAGGTTTCTTAGATGTAGACACTGGCTGGTTTATGCTCACCTGTGGAGACTCATGGATCCCATTGGTTTCCAGAATGCTCTGTGGGATCCGATGCCCCCTGGCAACTCGTTAGATGCACTGACAGAGGACTGCCATAGCTGTCTCTCTGAAGCCATAGATGAAATCGCCTCTGACGTTCTTTCCACCCCTGTTCCAAATTAGTACCTTGGTATACCATGGAGCTGAGACAGCTAGAGCGAATATGGCAGTGGACTTGTGATGAGGCCACAAGAACATCTCCTAGGACATTCATGAAATCCTATGAGACGGCAGTGAAGGCTGCTATGATGGACCCGTGCCGCTGGTTCTCTGCGAGGCAGATCTTCCTGGCAAAACATTGTCCCTCCACTCTGAGTGAACAGCCCCTTATTAGCATATTTGAATTATAGAATTCTAACTTTCTGCCTGCCCCACCCTGTGATAGAGAAATTAGTTGGCTTTTGCCCAGGCCAGACATTTTTTTGTAACTCAGCAGGAGCCCACTTTTAAATCCCTTTTTGAAATGGCACTTGACCCAAAGTAAATTTCAAACAGAAAGGTTGATTTTATTGAACAGGCACAGTTGAGTTAGGAATAGGGCAGGGGACAAGAAGTTGAGGTAAATTTGGTTGTTTATGCAAATTATAATATTTTGAACAAGCAACAGAGTATAGTTGCGAGAGGTTTGTTTGTCTTTGAGATTACTTTCAGCAACAATGTGTCTTAATAAAGTTTCATAAAACTATTTAATTTCCTGGAAGTTAGTACTTCCTTCCTGTATTTAAATACAGGATTATAATTTGTGGGATTATAACTTTCCCTTTTTCACTCTTGAGGAGTCTAAGACCATTTCCCTTTTCACACAAACCAGGGGTCCCTTCTGAGCTGAACCCTCTGATTAACTGGGTAAGAGATATCCTCCTCTTTTTAGGAGCAATAATCCTTTTCTGTTTGGCTAGACTGGCCATTTTCAACCTACTGTCCAGTCTCTTCTGTCAAACCTAAACCCTAGTTCTGGAAACTATGGCTGATTTCCCACAAGGGCTGCTCCACGCTCACTCCTCCTTTTTGCCCCAATGGCATGTGTCAATTTCACACAAGCTGCTGCGCAGCTGCATTTTGCCTCGGAGCTTTGCGCGATTTCCCCAGCGTCTACTCAATCCTCAACAAACAGGACTGAGTAGACGCGGGGGAAATCACGTGAAGCTGCGGAGCAAAATGTGGCTTGTGGGAAATCAGCCTATGAATAAGCGCTTGTGGGAAATCAGCCTATGAATAAACAGAATTAAGCTTATGCTGACACTTAGACTTTTAGATTCTCTTTTCTGAACTTTTCCTCAAATGTGTTGGTACACAGTAAGGGCAAGGAGTTGTGTCCCTTCACTTCCCAAGTGAACTTGTCTGTTTCCCTCAGACCAACACACACTCCTCCTGACTGGCAACTGCCATGCCAAAGTCCAAATGATGACCGACTCCCTCTGACAAGACTGACAAGACTTTTGAAAGCTCTCCTCAGTGTCGGAACCCACAGCTAACAACGAAGTACACGCATTCAGGAACGGTTATACTTTTATTGCAAAGCTATAGATGCAGTAACACAGGCACTGTTAAGAATGGTTCCAGCCAGTAGAGCATAATAGGATATAGGGCTTTCGTATGCACCCCCCCCCCAATGGCATTGGCCAATCAGGCACCTTCCCGCGTGCGGGAGAAGTCAGGCAACCGTTAGGTGGCTAAAGCTGAGAACTCGGAGTCTCTCACGGTACATAGGAGCCCTCCAGACAACACAACGTCCTCCTGCACATCTGTAGAG
>NW_015169183.1:709998-741077 GCF_001447785.1 Gekko japonicus | reverse complement strand
GAAACTTTTTAAAACATGGTTTGCCTTTTTGTTGTTGTTGTTTATATGAAAAATGGCTATTCCCATTGACAATGGAATTCCAGATATTTGGAAAATCCAGATTTTCTACATTCTGAATCCAGATAGTATTGATATAACTGAATTAAAATGTTGGTGCTAGAAAGCATTCCTAGTCTTCAGGACACATTTTGCCAGGGGCTTCAAGATACTAGCTACTTTTGCCTCCTGCATACAAGGATGCTAGTTTTTACCTATGAAGTCTTGAATTGTTTGGAACTAATGTGTTTGGTCTTCGCTTTCTCCCTTATGTCTAAAAGGTTTCCTAGTTTGTCCATTAGCAACTTGAAAAGTATGCAGGTGGAGAGTGATTTCAGCTAAGCATACCTTTATTTAGTTCAGGACAAAGACAACTGACCGGCTCGCAGGCCAGTTTATATGCGTTCAGAAAACCCGCCACCAAGCACACCTAAACACACCCCCTACTCCCGATAGGCTATTTACAGTAACCGGGTGACCATTGGTCTCCCGGTTGGGAAGCTAGCCCTTTTGATTGGGCCGGCTAGGATCCTTCGGATCCTTTGTCTTACGACTGAAGCTACAGAGGAATTGTGCCTGGCCAGCCCGGGCAAGTCCGGGCATGTCAGGCTGAATACATTACACAACTATTTGACAATTCTGTCTTTGTGCTGATTTAGGATATGAAGCTTAAGCAGAGAGGCAGCCTTACAGTGGTTGCCTCACTATGGTACAAATTCTCTACCCCGGAGGCACATCATATGCTATGGATATTTTAAAAGTTTCATGTTGTAAACCTAGACTAATGTTCAGTGTGATATGTAAAACATGAAGAATGTAAGTCAAGTATCAGTATTAGCTAACTGTATATACATTAGTTCATTATGGAGGATTATAACTGGTAAACGCAACAAATAGTTTATTTATATAAAATTAATAGTATTCTGAATTCTTTGCTGTTTTTTTTTTAAAAAAATAGAGATTTAAAATGACATAAAGAAAATTAGGCAGTAGTTGACTATCTAAAACACAAACAGTATCATCCTGAGTAGAGTTACCACCCCTGTAAACTTGAGTTAATGGTTAGGGTTTGCCAGCTCTGAGCTGAGAAATACCAAGTAATATGAGGAAAGGTTGAAGGAGCTGGGTATGTCTAGCCTGGAGAGGAGACGACTGAGAGGTGATGTGATAACCATCTTCAAGTTCTTGAAGGGCTGTACATAGAGGATGGTGCGGAGTTCTTTTCTGTTGCCCCAGAAGGTCGGACCAGAACCAATGGGTTGAAATTAAATCAGAAGAGTTTTCGGCTAAACATTAGGAAGAACTTCCTGACAGAGCAGCTCCTCAGTGGAACAGGTTTCCTCGGGAGGTGATGGGCTCTCTCCTTCTTTGGAGGTTTTCAAACAGAGACTAGAGGGCCATCTGGCAGCAATGCTAATTATGTGAATTTAGGCAGATCATGAGAGTGAGGTCAGGAAGGGTTGCCTCAGTGCTTTGTTCTTGTGGCCCTTTCTCACATACCCAGGGAAATGCTGATTGACACTTTGGGGCAAGGAAGCAATTTTTCTCCAGGCCAGTTTGGCTGGAGATCCTGGAGATTTGTTGTCATCTTCTGGGTATGGAACAGTGGTCACTGTGGGTGTGGAGGGGGAGGTATTTGTAAATTTCCTGCATTGTGCAGGGGGTTGGACTAGATGACCCTGGAGGTACCTTCCAACTCTATGATTCTATGGAGATGTTGGGGATGGAGCCTGAGGAGGGTGGTGTTTGGGGAGGGGAGGGACTTCAGTGGTATAATGCCATCCAGGAGATGCAATGGAGAGAAATATGAGAAAACAGGCAATGCAGGCACACAAATTTGGAAACAACCCACCAGCCTTCTTTTCTTCTTCACATTTTTTCCTATTCTACCATTTCCCTTTCTTTCTTCCTTTTCTCTGCCATGTTTCTTCTTTCTTTCCCTGATTTGGTTTTAAAAAAAGGCTCTGTTATGTGTGTTCACAAATGGAGGGAGACCCTGCCTCGACTGCTTGTCTGGTAGGAACAAAAGCCCTGTCTTCAGTGATTCTGCTTCTGAAGAAAGGGTGTGATGTTAGTGGCCTTAAATGAAACAGAAAAGTTTAAATCACACAATATTAATGGAGTTTCCAATGAGTAGCTTATTTATGAATGCCAGATTGTGACAAAATGATATTCTGCACTGCTGCAGAACCACCAGCATGAAAAGACCCATTACACTCTTTGCTAGAATTGATCATTCTCATTTTCTATCTTTCCTTCTGTGTGGTGGAGGGAGAAATTCAGGCATGAAAAGGATTGTGTTTTAATCCCAAACCATAAATCTGTCAAAAATAATTAAACTATAATCCACACAAGTGCTAATTATAAGTGATGGTGCGTTATAATACAGATAGGTTAAGATGTACAAATATTCTCTTTTCGAAAGCCTACTTAATGTTTATGAAAGGAAAGAAAGGAAAGGAAAAATAGTTGAAAAAATACGACTGCTCTTTCAGTCAACAATTGAAATGATTTGATATTTCTAAATGCTTTGAGGCACTTATAGCTTTATGGTATTTACAGTGACATCCTATGCAAATTTACACCAGTCTAATCACATTGATAGTGTTGCCAAACTCCAGGTGGTGGCTGGAGTTATCCTGGGATTACAACCAGTGTTCCCTCTAAGATGAGTTAGTGTGAGCCAGCTCACAGTTTTTTAGCCTCCGGCTCACACATTTTTGTCTTAGCTCAGGAAGGGATGGCTCCAGAGCAAACTAGTTTATACAGTAGCCGAATGGCTCACTCACAACTTTAATGCCAGTAGCGCACAAAGTAGAATTTTTGCTCACAGGACTCCACAGCTTAGAGGGAGGCTTGATTACAACTGATCTCCAGGCAATTGAGATAAATTCACCTGGGGAAAATGCTGTTTCGGAAGGTAGACTCTGTGGCATTATACTTCCCTGTGAGTAAGCCTCATTGAATGGACTTTAGTAGGATTCTGAGTTACCCTGCTGATTGTGTGCATGTAGAGTCCTGTCAAGTCACAGCAACACCAGCGAAGGGCTTTCAACGCAAGTGAGAAGCAAAGGCAGTTGGCCATGGCCTTCCTCTGCAGAGACCTCCTTGGTGGTCTCCGTTCCAAGTACCAACCCTGCTTTGCTTCTGAGATCTGCCTTTCCCTTCCCACCCTGCTGATTATCTGTCAGTTATTCACCTTGGTAATTTTGCCATCCCATTACCATTACTTTTAAAATGATTAAATAGAATTATTTGTTTAGCCCCGTATTCGGTTATTTCACTGGCTACCAATTAGGTTCCGGATCCAATTCAAGATATTGATTCTTACTTTTAAAGCCCTTAAGGGTCTGGGACCCTCTTACCAATTATGATCTCTCCCGTTATGATCCCCTGTCATTAACCATCATGGGGCTTGCTGGTACTCCTGGGTCCCATGGTAGCATATAGGGTTGCTAGGTCTTACCTGGCTGCTGGTGGAGGGGCTCCAGTCTTGGTCCAGGAGTCTTCTGGCGCGTGCGCCATGATGACGTCACCCAGAGATGAGGTCGTTGCACCAGGCATGTCACGTGGGATGCTCTAGCATTTGGACAAAAAACTCTGTGGTCACCATAGAGTTTTTGCCAAAATGCTAGAGTGTCCCTCACACAACGTGCCTCTGGGTGACATCATTGTGCTGGGTACGTCAGGTGGGATGGGGCTCTTTGGGGGTGGGGCTCCCCTCCCTGGCCAACTGTGGATTGGAGCCCCCGAAAGTGGGATGGCAACCCTAGTAGCATAACTTTCTTCCACCAGGAGGAGGGCCTTCACAACTGTGGCACCCTCCCTCTGGAACACACAGTCAGAAGGCACCTAGGCTCAACAGGACCTGACAACATTTCAGAGACTCTGTAAGGAAGAAGTATTCTGATGTGCTTTTGGCTTATAATATCTCCCTATTGATAGATATTTTTAGGGTTGGGATTAAATTGGTTTTATGTATTTTGTATTATTTTATATGACTACACAGGATTTTATGGATATTTATTATGCTATAGAGCCAGTTTGGTATAGTGGTTAAGTGTGCGGACTCTGATTTGGGAGAACCGGGTTTGATTCCCCACTCCTCCACGTGCACCTGCTGATGTGACCTTGGGTGAGTCACAAGCTCTGGCACAGCTGTCCTTGAAAAAGAGCCATTTGTGTCAGAGCTCTCTCAGCCCCACCCACCTCACAGGGTGTCTGTTGTGGGGAGGGGAAGGGAAAGGAGTTTGTAAGCCGCTCTGAGACTCCAAGTGAAGGGCGGGATATAAATCCAACCTCCTCTTCCTCCTCCTCCTCTATTTTTTGTACCTATTTAAACTGATGTAATTGTACAATGTTGTAAACTGCTTTGAGCGTTTAATCAAAGAGAAGTAGTATAAAACGTTAAATAAATAAACAAACAAACTGACAATCAAGCATATTTTATTCATTTAGAAATTAGAAAAGTATGAAAAATCCTGGACCTGGTCTGGGAATTAAGGGACTCCGAGAAATGACTGGCAGTGTGGTAATTAAAGCCATGCAAAAATGGATGCACATGATAATTCCTTGACAGGGTCCTCAGTTTCTTACAGCCAATAAGAGCCCATTAGAGTCAATGGAGGTGAGATCTGGGATGTACCATGTTTATAACATGATTCCCCTGGTTCCATGTTTATGATATGACTACCATTACCCAGATGGTCAAAGTTGTACCATGTTTATAACATGATTCCCCTGGCTCCATGTTTATGATATGACTACTGTAGTGTATCAGGCCCCAACAGGGCTGGGCATGCCTGGACTTGTCCAGGCACAAACACCTCAAGCTTGATGCCAAAAGACAATGGGCCAGTAGGATCCTAGCCAGGCCCAATGAAAGGGCTAGGTCCCAGGCCAGGGGGCCAATAGGTCTCTTGGTCACTGTAAATAGCCTATCGGGAGTGGGGTGTGTTTGGTGGTGGGTTTCTCTGAGGGAATATAAGCAGGCCGGCGAGCCGGTTAACTTGTCTTTGTTCCTGACTAATAAAAGGTATGCTTAGCTGAAATCACTCTCCGTATGCATACTTTTCAACTACCATTACCCAGATGGTCAAAGCTAGCCTGATCTCATCATGTTTCAGAAGCTAAGCATGGTCAGCCCTGGTTAGTACTTGAATGAGAGACCACCCAAGAAATTTAGGTTTGCTACACAGAAGTAGGCAATGGCAAACCACCTTTGTTCCTCTCTTGCCTTGAAAACACTATGAGGTTGCTTGCTATAAGTTGACAGCACTTTCCACCACCAAGTAGCTTCAAAACATCTTTCTCTAGAAAAGTAACATTTTACTGCTCTCTTTTCAATTTGAAGAGCATGGTTGTTTTGAACACAAATTCCCTGCTCTGAAAACATCACTTGAACACTGCAAATGTGCGTACAAACCACTTCCACTGATGTTCAGAATGTCTGTCTTCACCTACAGCTTCACTCTGTTTAAGTAATTTAATACTTCTGCCCTATACAGTGCTCAAAATGCTTCACGTACTTTGTCAAATTAGCACTGCAACTGTGTAAGGTAGATCAGCATTATTACCAACGTATTATAGACTGGGGAAAACAGCACTGGCCGCTTTGGTTGACGATCTCCGTTTACATCTGGATAAAGGCAACCTGGCACTGTTGAGCCTTCTGGATCTATCAGCGGCCTTTGACACAGTTGGCCACTTGGTCCTGATCAATCAACCTTGCCTCTCTTGAGGTAAGGGACACTCCCCTTCACTGGTTCTCCTTTTTCCTCCAGGGATGCTCTCAGAGGGTTGCTATCAGGGAAGAAGGGTCTTCCCGATGAGACCTGAATTTCGAGGTCTCACAGGGTTCAATCCTCCGATGTTATTTAACATATATATGCACTCTCTTGTTGAGAGCATCAGGAGGTTTGGGGTTGGGTGCCATCAATATGCTGATGACACTCAGTTCTTCCTGGATAAGCAGCCAGCAGCAGGGCTCTCAGCACTTATCCCAGTGCCTGGATATGGTAGTCCACTGGTTAAGGGGGAGCTGGCAGAAGCTGAATCTATCCAAGATGGAGGTCATGTGGCTGGAAGGGACTGAGATGCCAGCTGGAGAGTCACTCCCAAGACTCGATGGTGTCCAGCTGACAGCTGTACACTCTGTAAAGAGCCTCAGGGCGTGGTTGCTGTGATGGATTGCACTTTGAAAGCTCAGTAGTGTTGTGTAAATATGCAAAGGACTGTGAAGGGTTAATTCCTCACAGAGCCAGAAAGCCTTGATTGACAGGCTGCTCCAAGGAATTTGATTGGCTAGCACCAGTTTATTTATTATATTTGGCTTACAGCCCGCCCTCCCCTGCAGTTGTGCAGACAGAGTCTTGAGAGCTGGATGCTGAGGAGAGGGGAGTTTGAATTCAGTCCTGACTGAGAAGAGTCTAGTACTGACAACTCTGAGTCTAGCCCTGACAGAGAAAGGTTTACTGTTGACAGGGTTTGTGTTTAGCCCTAACACAGATGGAATACTGGGAAAGCTGGTAGAAAAGTGGCTAGTTAGGTGAAGACTTCCATTCAGGCCAGAAAAGGGAATAGTGAGAGAAGAATTTCACTACCCAGTTAGAACAGGGAGATAGCACTGAAGAGTGGAGAGATCCCTGGTCTGGTGTTGTTTTTTTTTTTTGGGTTGTTGTTCAGTCACACAGTCGAGTCCGACTCTTCGCAACCCCATGGACCACGTCATGCCAGGCCCTCCTGTCTTCTGCTGTCCTCCGGAGTATGCTTAATTTCATGTTTGTTGCATCGATAACACTATCTAACTATCTCATCCTTTGCCGTCCCCGTCGTCTTTGACCTTCAGTCTTTCCCAGCATCAGGGTCTTCTCCAGTGAGTGCTCCCTTCTCATATGGTGGCCAAAGTATTTGAGCTTCAGCTTCAGTATCTGGCCTTCCAGGGAACAATCAGGGTTGATTTCTTTTAGGATTGACTGATTTGATCTCTTTCCAGTCCAAGGGACTCTCAAGAGTCTTCTCCAGCACCATAATTCAAACACATCTATTCTTCGGCACTCAGCTTTCCTTATGGTCCAACTCTCGCAGCCATACATTACTACTGGGAATACCATTGCTTTGACCATACAGACTTTTGTTGGCAGGGTGATGTCTCTACTTTTTATTATGCTGTCTATGTTTGTCATAGTTTTCCTCCCAAGAAGCAGGCAACTTTTAATTTCATGGCTGTTTAGAAACTGCCTTTTAAATCTGAGGAGTCAGTTAAGACTCAAGAAGAGTACTGGTGTGTTTAGTGAAAGAGTTTGGGTAATGAATAGAGTATCTCTGCCTTCTAGAAACCAAAAGAGACAGTTAAGCTCAAGAAAGTATACTGGGGTGTTTGGGAAACACTGAAACAAAAGCTTCCCATTTTAAAGATTCTATGTCACTGCAAAAAGCTTAAGAAACTCTCAATTGCTTGAAACATATGAACTGTAGTCTGTGCCTGTACTGATTTACCTCAGAGTTCTTCATTGATTTACCTCAGAAATTTTAACCCTGATTTCACCTGTCTTTTCCCTCTCTATGTTGAATAAAATATTTTGCTATTTTTGAACTTTAAAGGGCCTCTTGAGTGCCATTTCAGTAGTTTAAGTTAAAGAGAGAGACCTTGTCCCTTTCTTTCAAGTTCCTGGGCTGAGCCAGCAGCAAAATTTCATACTGTGTGATAAGTCGCTCGGTTAACAAAGAAGTCAGAGAGTGATTCAGCAAGACCAATAAGGTTGTTCACATAAGGACCAATCACGGATGTTCCCGCTCAGGGAGCTTGCTTGAAAGTGATTGGTTAGGTGCTTCCTGGGCTAGTAACACGATTGGATGGATTTGGATCCTAGCCCAGGACGAAGCTTTACATTACACTTCAATTAGATGTTTCACAACATATCATGCATTCAAGGCAGCTTTGAATACACTACAGTGTGATAGCCTTAGTTCTTCAGAAAAGAAGAACATAGATAAAAAGGGCTGTTCAGTCAGAAAGTGAGAGTAAAATGGAGAAAAAATATTCTGCCTCTGAGGGAGGGAAGTGTTCTATGTCAGCGTTGTTGCATTCTGTGCTATCATTGGATAAACAAGTGTTCATGGTAGCACGGTCGGCGTTTTTAAACCAAACCAGGCCTGCCAGCTGGCTCCTTATTTGTTTGGGTCAGACCCTGCCACATTCATCCATGCAATGGGCCCCTCCAAACTGGACTACTGGAATTCACTCTACGTAGGGCTACCCTTGAAAACACTTTGAAGACTGCAGGTGGTCCAGAATGCAGCCGCCAGGTTGCTGACTGGAACATTATGTTCAGCATGTATTACTCCAAGTTTGTGGCAGCTGCACTGGCTACCAATTAGTCTTCGGATCCAATTCAAGGTGTTGGTGCTAAATTTTAAAGCCCCTAATGGTCTGAGACCTTTATACCTGTGGGACCACCACTCCCATTACAACCTCTTGAGCTCCCTTCAGTCATCTTCTAGTGGCCCAGGATGGCTCAGTTACATGTCACCAAGAAAGGACCTTCTCAGTTGTGGTCCCTACCTTGTGGAATGCACTCTCAGATAACACCCATCCCCTGCCAGACTTGCTTAATTTCTGCAGGGCATGCAAGGCTGAATTGTTTAGGTTGGCCTTTGGAGAGTAACCTTTAACGTTTGGGGTTTTTTTTTAGTGGTATGGTGATAGCCACGTATTTTAATAGTTTAACGTTAATGTTTTATATTTGTTATTTGCTTTTATGTTGTTTACTTTATTAGTTTTAGTGTTTAATGTTTTAATAGTTTAATGCTCACTCTTTGAGTGAGCAGCGAGTAAAAAAAATCCAATAAAAATAAATAAACTAGGGTGAGAGAATAGTGTCGCCTAGTGAGTTCATGGCAGAGGTGACCCAGGGGAGATGTCAGTTATAGACTTCCTGAGCCAAACCTCTTAATCACCATGCTACATTAATCAAGACCATTTTCTATTGTGGTTTGTTAATGCAACTATCTCGCCATTAGCTATCAGTCTAACTTGAAGTTCATCCTAAACAGAGTGGCCTCCTTCTAAATCCATCCCAAGTCAGTGGGCTTAAAATGGTGTAACTCTGTTTAGGATTTCACTGTTGGTGTGTTTCTTGGTAAGAGTGGCACATTTTAGATATGCCACACAGGTCTTGAATCTTTTACTTAGAACAAGGCAGAATCTACTTTGGAATAGTTCCTTGATCTAAACCAGGAGTCCCATATCTGGTGCCCCCAGGTGCCATGGTGCACTTTTCTGCAGCCTGTCAAGTGTTTTTAGAAAGTGGGCGGGGTCAGTTGGGGCCAGTTTGGTGTAGTAGTTAAGTGCGTGGACTCTAATCTGGGAGAACCAGGTTTGATTCCTCACTCCTCCATTTGCACCTGCTGATGTGACCTTGGGTCAGTCACAAGCTCTGGCACAGCTGTCATTGAAAAAGGGCAGTTTGTGTCAGAATTCTCTCAGCCCCACCCACCTCACAGGGTGTCTGTTGTGGGGAGGGGAAGGGAAAGGAGTTTGTAAGCCACTCTGAGACTCCAAATGAAGGGCGGGGTATAAATCCAATCTCCTCCTCTTCTTCTTCTTCTTCCTCCTCCTCCTCTTCTTCTTCTACCCAGCAGGGCTTCTGATTGGCCACTGGATATTTGATTGGCTGTACATTTTTAAAGACATGTTGCTTTAGCAGCAGCTGCCACCACAGCACAAGGATCTTCACTGTGTGACCACAGATAAGCCACGACAACCATTTTGTGGATAGCTCTGTTTCCCATGACAGTTGTTTTGTGGCAATTCCAAAGGTCCCTGTGAGCTCAAAAACATTGAGAACACCCTGGTCTAAAGTGATGTTAACTTTTAAAGTGAAATGTGGTGGCATTGGATCCATTTATCGTAACCTAAACTTACCATAATTATATGTTAAGTAGAGTTGATGTCTGATTTTTAGACAAAAGTAGGTTCACAAGTAAGGAAGAAGAAGAAGAGAAGAGATTGGATTTATACCCTGCCCTTCACTCGGAGTTTCAGAGCAGCTTACAATCTCCTTCCCCTTCCCCTTCCCCTCCCCACAACCGACACCCTGTGAGGTAGTCGGGGCTGAGAGAGCTCTGAGAGAACTGCCCTTGAGAGAACAGCTCTAACAGGACTATGACTTGCCCAAGGTCATCCAGCAGCTGCAAATGGAGGAGTGGGAAATGAAGCCCAGTTCTCCCAGATTAGAGTCTGCAGACTTAACCACTACACCAAACTGGCTCTCACTGACCCTCTTCATGCTGGCCAGTTATCTCCCCATAACTTTTCTTCCAGACAGACTAACTCTTGGTAGCAGAGGTCACCTAAACTAAAACTCTAAGATGCAGATAGAAGGAGTAGGGAAGGATTAGCATCTTCCAATTGCCTGGCCCATTTTCTCCAAAAATGCAGCTCCCCCATAAACACTTTATATGGTTTGGACAGCCCCAGGTTTAGGCAAATAGGTCTATCACCATTGTATGTAGTTTGAACTTTCACAAGTTAGTAGGGTCTGATACCCTGTTGCACTCTGCTGGGTATGAGACTGTTCGTTGGCATCTTGCTTTTCATGGTTTTGAACAAAATGTCCAACTGTGTTTTCTTTTTCTTTTGCTAATTTGCATGACCGCAGCAAGCACACGGATTACCAGCTTCTTTGGTATTACCAACAATGTTTTCTGATATAACTGGGCCCTGAAGAAATCCGAGGAAGTAAAAAGCACATTTATCATTATAAATAAATACACTTTGAGTCTATAAATTTTCTATATGCACATCCAGTTAACAGACTGTTCCCACTAAATGCTGAATCCAAGGGCAAATTTTCCATTGCTGTTCTGTTGGCAAAGGTTCTTTCGCATTAATTATAATTGGGGTTTTTTTTAAAAAAAGAAGTATTTTAATGTGACCTTCATTTGGCATTTTTCTTAACTTTTCTCCTCCTGTTTTTATTTAATTCTTCCACTTCTGTTGTTCAATTAGTGTTTGACCCCTTTAGTGGAGATGTAAATTAAATGACATTTCAATGCCATCCCATATTTAAAATACTGTGTTAGTTGTTGATCGTAAAGGGTGATCTTCATTCTTAAGCTAATTTATTCATTTAACAATTTCCCTCCAGAAGTTCCAGCAGAAGGCTCAGAAACAAACTAAGCAGAAGAAATCCAAGTCGGCTGAATTTCTGATGGGTGAGCCTTGCTTGATGAGTTATTGCTCATAATTTGTGTAAGGATTAATTAACTAATTACAGACAAATGGCTGTGGGCAAAATTTTGCTCTTGCTTGTCAGGGTGCAATTTGTAATTATTTTAATCATTTATTCCCCCCTTTTAAAATAAAGAGTTAATTTTAACCTAATTCTGTTTTGGTGCCGTTCATTGCTGATAACATTCGAGTCTTTCAGCAAAGGAATTATTAGAAGGAATTTTCTGCTTGTCACTGTCTCCGTGCTCCTCTGACCTTGTTGCCTCCCCTCCCCCCCCCAAATAGGCAAGGAAGAGAGAGCTGCAACAGAAGGCATTGCAAATCCAGCTTTTAACATCAGCAGCACAGATCTTTCAGCATCTCAGACTTCAGAGGAGGAAATTATTAGACATGACAAGCTGGATCGCACCCGTGCAGCTCACCAACAAAAACTTGGGCTGCAAGCCCAAGCTGAACCAAGAGGTGAGATTTCACTCTTGATCATCATCACGTGGAGTGACAGTGCCTATGTTCTTGATCTAACCTGTGCATTCCATGGTAGGCTCGAGACATTCCATTCTCGTGTGCTCCAGCAGCCCTTCCTGGAAACACTGGGCTGCTTCAACTGGAAGGGCAAAAACGATTGCTGAAAATATCTGGCTGATTATTTGAACATTTTTCCTTTCCCTTTTTAATCTTTACAGTTTATTCACAACTGCTTGGGAAATGCATGCTGCTCATTCTGAGGAGAAAGGTATCCTCTTACCTTAATATCTATGATGTGCTGCAGTTCAGGTGGCTCACTGGATACTGAGAGTGCTTTTCATGAGGCATCAATCAAATAAAGAATTCCCTGAAAGCCCTCATCCAAATGCCTTTGCAAACCAGCATTTACTACGTCCACATTTTCTGTATTTTAAAAACCTATTTATGTACTGCCGTGACCTGGATAGCCCAGGCTAGACCAATCTCATTAGATCTCGGAAGCTAAGCAGGGTTGGCCTTGGCTGGTATTTGGATGGGAGACCTCCAAGGAATATCAGGGTAGTGACACAGAGGCAGGCAATGGCAAACCAACTCTGAATGTCTCTTGCCTTGAAAACCCTACAGGGTTGCCATAAGTCATCTGTGACTCAACAGCACTTTCCATCACCTTTATATATTAAAACATACTGGCCTCCATGAATTGCAATAATAGATTACCAAATTGCAGTTATGGATGTGGCTTCCTTTTTATTAACAAAATCCTTGATTTTCATTGTTTAGGTTTATTTAATGTAAACATTTATATAGCACTTCCTCTGCACATTCACATGTCTTAACATATATCATTAATTCTCCACAGTGGATTTGGGTTCAGAGACAGTATCTTGTGTAACACCACCCAATGAGTTTATGCTAAAATGAAATTTAAACCAGAGACTTGCTAGGTCATGCTCTTTGCCAGTGCCCTACTACAATGCTTTGTGCAGGGAAGACTTACCAGGACTCAGCATGTAGGGACTTTGCTCTATAATGAAGTATTGATCTATTTGTGTCCTTTGGTGTGGAGGAATTCAAATACTGCTGGGTAATCTGGTAACAGCAACAGAATGAATGTGGGGGGTCAGATTGAGAAGGGCATGTCTCCCCCCCCAGTGATTTCCATCACAGATGAACCTTTTAATTGCTGATGCATCTGTCATAGGATGACCCTGCAAATTATTTGTGTTGCTTATTATTTCTCAAAAAGAGGCTGCTGACATCCAAGGTACCATGAAAAGTCCTGGTGTGGGATAGTAATGTTTGGAAAGAAGGGAGTGGATAGATAAACTGATAAATGTTACAGCTGTTTGGCCCTATCTTCTGCCCTATAAACCCATCTTAAAAGCAGATGCAGAGAAAGGCATTCAGACTATAAAAATGAGAAGAAAAGACCCTGAGACGTTCTTCACTAGCTGAACAGGACACATTGCAGTGCATACCGGTAGGTTTCGATCAAGCTTTGCATAATTTGCAAGAAAGCAGAATCACAATTCTTTGCCAAGAGAAGCAGAATCTGTAATACAAATTCTGTGCCAAGAAAAGCTGTGCCCTGTATACATTGCTCAACTGGATGACTCATATGTGGTGACTCTGACACAGCTCACACCGCCTGGGTATCATGTCCTTCACCAACCTTGAACAGGAGGATGGGGGAGGCTGGCATTTCCATGATTATTTCCCCATCATTAGGTACCTGGTGCAGACAGGGATTGGCTCTGATTGTATATACCTTGTATTGGGCACCAGGGATAGATTAGGGATCCCACTGGTGTAACGTCCGCCTAGGTTACCTGCAGAATCTCTGGCTATGGTCGTAGAATCATAGAGTTGGAAGGTACCTCCACCTGGGTCATCTAGTCCAACCCCTTGCACAATGCAGGAAATTCACAAATACCTCTCCCCCACATCCTGACTGCTGTTCCATGCTCAGAAGATGACAAAAAACCTCCAGGATCTCCAGCCAAACTGGCCTGGAGAAAAATTGCTTCCTGACCCCAAAGTGACAATCAGCATTTCCCTGGGCATGTAAGAAAGGGCCACAAGAACTAAGCACTGAGGCAACCCTTCCTGCCCTCCTTCTCATGATCTGCCTAAGTTCACAGGTGATGGAGCTGGTGTTGGACTTGGTGCTGAGAAGCCTGAGGATGATTGTCCTTGGGGATTTCAACATACATGCCAAGGTGGCCTTGTCAGGTCAGGGACAGGCCTTCATTGCTGCCATAACAACCATGGGTCTGTTTCAGATTGTAATGGGCCCAACACATTTAGGGCCCGGTCACACAGGCAGGATATAATTGCCCCAGCACAGTTTGATGCGCGATTACGCGATCAGACACGCCGGCAGCACACCACGGGTCCTTCCCTCGGCGCCGGCAGGTAAACGAGGGACCGGAGGGGAATGCCGCGCGCTGGCGCGATCACACCACGGGCGTCTGGAGGCAGCCCGTGGCAAACGTTTACTAGTACCTTGGAGGTACTAGTTTTTTAAGGTGCATTGTTGGCGGTAAGCCACAGGTGTGCTCCACTTCCCAGATGTTGGGGTGTGATCGCGCCCGGATAATCCGTCCACCATCCGTGCCTCCCCCGCGGCAACTTTGCCATGTGACCGGGGCCTTAAAAGAATATACTCTAGACCTTATTTTCTGCTCTGAGTAGCTTGCTGGTGATCTGATTAGAGGGCTGGAGGTTTGGCCCTCATCATGGTCAGATCACTATCTTCTGAAGACGCAGTTGCTGTCTCCTCCCTACAGGGGAGGTGGACTGATTCAGACGATCTGCCCTCAGAGGTTAATGGATCCTGCTAATTTCCAGGCAGCTCTGGAGGATTTTGAGAGCCTCTCCAATAATTCTGTGGAGGCCCTTGTAGCTGTGTCTAAAGGACAGGCTGACTGCGGCTGTAAACAGAGTTGCTCCTTGGTGTCATCTTCCACAATCTGTGAGGCCCCCAGCTCCTTGGGTATAGGGTTGCCAGGTCTGGGTTGGAAAATACCTGGAGACTTTGGGGGTGGATCCGGGAGAGAACGGTCTTTGGGGAGAGAGGGGCCTCAGCATGGTACAGTGCCATGGAGTCCACCCTTCAAAGCAGCCATTTTCTCCTGGGGAGCTGATCTCTGTCAGCTGGAGATCAGTTGTAAAAGTGGGAGATCCCCAGGCCCCACCTGGAGGCTGGCAACCCTACTTGGGTAATAACCAAAAAAAGCACTGTATAAATAACGAAATCAGAGGCACTATGCTGAAGTGCAAAGGAGCAAAGAATATTTATATAACACAAATGTGTACAAACAGATACAATATAGTGTATACATATGACATACAACAACACAGAGTGTACAAAAGAAGCCGGCACACAGGACATAGGACGAAGACTCCGGATTCCAATCTTCGTTTCATTGATGCTTCTTCAGTTGTACCATACAGCTTCATCTAGTGCTCAATATATAGAAGCCTTCATGTTATTATGCAGGGGTAAATATCCACAATTCACATCAAACTAGTTTAAGCAGAGCAATATTCTTACACTGTCAGTAAGGCCAAACATCATGAGGTCCTCTCATCAGAGGGGGTCTTCCGCTGTGAAAATTCATTTGGACAAGCATTAGGCAAGTTGCCCCTTCCAAATGAATGCTTTCTATCAATACTTAGAGATGTTTTCCCAGAGTTTACAGCTACTCGCAGTTATACGTTCATTACGGAATGCACAGCAATCACTTGGTGCTGTATCATTTCAGTCTCAGCTTTGGTCACAATATCTGATGGCAAGCTACACAGAGACAGGGTCTGAAATCCATTTTGTTAAAAGATGGAGGTTGTAACTGGGCCAACCCAGGGCCAAAATGTACCAGATTAAACACCACCAATAATTTACTGTTATGGCAATTTTCCATTGGTTTTTCCCACATTTGTATCCTGGGATGGGTAGCCCAGAGCGCTCTGGATACTCTGTTTAGATCAAAGAATAGAATTGGTAACTTTCTCAGAATACATGTTTACAGTGCAGTCCTAAGAATACCTTCCTGGAAATAAGCCCTGTTTTATAGATCTCAGTAGGCTTCTGAGCAGACCTTTTTAGGATTGCTTTCTTACAGTGCCATCCCATTCATAGTTATACCTTTCTAAGATCATTGCCTTTAATGGACTTAGAAGGGTGGAACTATGTTCAGACTTGCACTGTTAGTCTATGTTATTTCTACAACTGGTATATACAACAGATCAGGCAGTTGGCCCCATATCTCACTCCCTGGGATCTGGCTACAGTGGCCCATGCAATGGTCACTTCCAGTTTAGATTACTGTAATACTGTGAGCGAGACAATGTCTAGGTATTTTAAAAATGTATTGCTCTTTTCTTTGTTGCTGTTTTGTGTAATCCTTAAAAAAAACCTTTACCCATTTGGGCAAGTTAATATCTATATCTATATCTATATCTATATCTCTATCTATCTATCTATCTATCTATCTATCTATCTATCTATCTATCTATCTATCTATCATCTATCTATCTATCTATCTATCTATCTATCGATCGATCGATAGATAGATATAGATAGATAGATATAGATATAGATATATAGATATAGATATTATTGTAATACTCTCTATGTGCCCTTGACTCTGCTCTGGAAACTGCAGCTGGTGCAGAATGCAGCAGCACGGGTACTGATGTTGCTACCTGTGCAGGCCCACATCTGCTCAGTGCTGTGCGAACTACACTAAATGCCTGTTGAGTACCGGATCTGCTTCAAGGTGTTGGTGCTTACCTTTAAAGCCATATATGGCCAGGGGCCCGCATATATGCGAGACCGCCTCTCCCTCTATGAGCCCTGAAGGGCTTTACGATCTGCCAGTCAACATCTTCTGGTGGTCCCTGGCCTCAGGGACATCCATCTTGCCTCGATTAGGGCCAGGGCCTTTTCAGCCTTGGCCTCTACTTGGTGGAATGAGCTCCCGGAAGAGATCAGGGCCCTGCGGTGCCTTTTACAGTTCTGCAGCGCCTGCAAGACGGAGCTCTTCCACCAGGCTTCCACCAGGCTTTTAACTAGGGTGATGAATGTCCCTCCCTCTTTACTGGGCCTCCCTTCAGTGGGTCAGAACTGCATACCAGAGATGGCATCTGTGAGGTTTTAGTTTCAATGACAATGCCACTGGATGAAGGTTATTGTGGTATTTCACTAGTGTTTTAATTGTCTTAATTTTGTATATTGCATTTTTATCAAATTTGATGTAACCTGCCCTCAGCCTGCCATGTGGAAGGGTGGGATATAAGTTGAATAAAATAAATAAATAAAGCTGCAGCTCAATTGGCATTGGAAGCCAGGCCTAGTACACTTGCTAGGTCATCACTACATTGGTTTTTTGATTAATTCCTCGGTTCTGCATCATAATTTCACAAAGGGCAGTGGGAGTTTTAGGAGTGTTTGTATTACATTGGTAACTTGTGCCAAGGAAATTTCCATTTCCATTAATATCGGATTGGATGTCTGCTCACTACTTCCTATGGGGGGAAATTGAGGTTTTTTCCAGATTGATTTTTTGTTGTTGTTGTTACCAAATGGCATCAAAATTTCAGGAACCCTAGTCCTCCCTCCCTTTTAAAGAGCCCTCGTTTCAACTACATTGGACAGAGGGGTATGATTTTATGCCCCCCTAAAGAGGGTGCCCCAGCCATTGTTCTCTCCATTGTTTCCTATGGGGGGAAATGGTGGGTTTCTGGAGCCACAAAATAAAGAGTAACCCCCCCACACACACACAACAAATGGACAACACTTAAAATAAAAACAGTATACTAATAACAACAAATCCTCTTCCACTCCCCCCCACAAACACACACACTGAGAACACCCCCTTCATAGCAAAGCTCTACAGGGAAAACTAAGAAGCCAGGTACTACTTATAATCAAAACTAATCAAACCTGTCTTTAGTCCAGCAGAGGTTCCAGCATAGGAGTCCAAGGTCCAGCCATGGTCTGCACACCTTGTATAATCCAAGCAAGGCAGGAGTCTCCAAAGCAATCCAAGGCTTTGTCCCAGCCAGCAGCTCACAAGGAGACGTGGGAGGGAAATAGCTACGAAAGGTATCCTGATTGGCTAATGGCCGCTCCTCTAATCCCACCCCAGGATCACATTGGCTGGGAGACCTGCCTCTCCCTCCTCCACTTCACAGACTGCGAGAGTGAATAAGCCTCCAGACCTGTTTCCAAATTCTTACGGTAGTTAAGTATCAGAAAGCTTTTTGCTGTGTTGGATATTGCTGACCCAATCCAAACAATGGAGAAACTGGGCTTTTTATCAGGTTGGTAATATTTGCACACTCTTACCCAAGCATTCCCTCTTGTGGTTCCCACTTTGTGGAATGGCCTACCTGATGTAGTTAGGAAGGCTCTCACACTTTTATCATTCTGCAAAATGTGTAAAACAAAATTGTTTAGTGGTACATTTTTTATACAGGAAATAGGGTTGTAGTCAATGGAATTGGTCAGACCGTGCTTTCACGGAAGGAACAAGACTGTGATTTATTGCACTCTTTATTGCATGTATTTTTTGTATGGCATATTTTATTTTTTTGTAATCCAAAATGCCATCTTTATATTTAAACTAGGAGCAAGGCCCGTTGTAGGACCAAGACAACAAGCGCTAGAAGGATTTGAGAGCTCCCTGCAGCCCCGGACTGGCTGCGCCGGTGGGACCCCGTGGCGGTGGCACAAGCCGTGACACAGTCGCACTGCGGGCATGAGCAGCGGCCTCTGGGCTGGCGCCACCACAGGCTGCCCTGGCGGCATGGTGGCAGTGGCTGGGTCGCAGGCTGGCGATGCGTATTGGTCCTGGGCTGTGGGGGCCAGTGCAGCAGGAGGAGTGGCCACGGTGTGAGGGCCCTCTGCCTGATGTGGGGTTGGTCCACACATTGTCTGCGAGGGAAATGAGGGCCAGCGTGGCGCCAGTGCCCGCTGGCAAGACTGCAGGCTCGAGTGGTGCTGGAACAGGTCGGCACTGTCTCCATGGCCGGGTGGGTGGCAGCAGTATCGGGGCCACATCAAGCGCTCTGCAGGCGAGCGGGGCGTTAGGCCCCATGCAGCCGCAGAGCGGGCAGAGGGGTGAAGTGGGCTTTGGGCAGTGACGATGGGCATGGCGGTGGGAGGATCGGCCTCCAGTCCCCATCTCCTCCCCCCACTGCAGACTCCAGGGTGGAGGGGTGACAGAAGTGGCCGCCACTGCCTCCGTGTTCGGTCGGGTGGCGGCGTGCCATGGGCCGCCTCCACCAATGTCAGGTCAGTGGGCCATGCCCGGTGGAAGGGCATCCAGGCAAGTGGAGTCTGAGGATCGGCCTCCGGTCCCCATCTCCTCCGTGTTCGGTCGGGTGGTGGCGTCCCATGGGCCTCCTCCACCACTGTCAGGCCAGTGGGTGGCAGGATTGGCACATGGCTCGGACACGTGCAGCCCCCAAAGCATCCATCCTGCCCGGCGGCTCCCTGCAGACTGAGGGCGAGAGACTGCCCGGCAGGTTTGCGGGCGGGACTGAGGTGACGGAGGGAGGCAATGCGGCCAGGGGATTAGTCCCCCTCCTGAATGACAGGCCAGGGCCTCAAAGGCTGGGGAGGCTTGTGGAACGTCTCACATGAAAACTTTTTTATATATAAGGAGAAATTTCAGCCTAAGTATCAATTTCATATTAAACTATTAAGCATGACCAGACTCCGCAAACCTTCTGCTGTACAGTAAATAGGAAGCGCCTTTTCAGGGGCAACAGTTCCTGAAAGAATTAGGAAAAGCTTCAGTTTGATATTTTGTTGTGAGATTGAGATCTCATGCCGTCAACCACTTGGCACCTTCAGTTGGCAGTCATGCCAACAGCTACCTTAAACCCGTGATCCCTGACATAGTGCCTGCAGGTGCCATGGCACCTGCTGGTGTGCTTCTGGAGCCCACCCACTTGCTTGTTTCCCAAAGCTTCTGTTTCCCTAAAGTAAAAAGCCACACCTCACTGAATCAGTGGGTACTTCAGCAGAACCTGGGAGGCATCATCTTTGTATATGAAACAACTACCTCAGTCCTAGGAAGGTGCTTGGCCCCAGCTCCCACAGAAGCCATTTTGTGGTGGAATACCTTAGCTATTATCACACTTCCAAAATGCCAACAGACTCTTCCTCTTCCTCTTCCTTCTCAGTATTGGTACAGGTTTGGATTTCAGGCTTCTAACTTCCTATCATTAAACTCTGTCCTCTGGGCTAAATCAAAGGAATGGGAAGGAATTTTCATTGCCAGCCATAATTGACTGAATGCCATTTCTGCCTTCTCACCTGCCATCTTTTGCCTCTATCTATAAGGTATCCCCTTATAGATTATATGTCACCCCATGTACCATCCTTTAAATTTTCATCTTCAACAGATATTTTGCGATTTTAATGGACTGACAAGTTCTGTTGCTTTCCCTGATGCTATTCAACATCTATATGTGCCCCCTTGCTCAGATTGCCTGGAGGCACGGGCTGGGGTGTCACCAATATATAGATGACACCCAGCTATATCTGATGTTGGGCGGCCGGTCCGACTCAACCCCAGAAGATCTGGACAGGTTGGCTTAGACTGAGCTGATTGAAATTGAATTCGATGAAGACGGAGGTCCTGTGCCTGAGTCAGAGTGGACCGGGGGTAGGGATCCCACTACTGGCCTTCGATGGGACGCCGTTGGTGCCAGCATCGAAGGTCAGGAGTTTGGGAGTGCTGTTGGATGCCTCCTTAATGATGGAGGCCCAGGTAGCAGCCATTGCCAGACAGCCTTTTACCATCTCCAGTTGATAAGGCAGTTGGTTCCCTTCCTCAAACGCAATGATCTGACAACAGTGATCCACACAATGGTCACCTCAAGACTGGACTACTGTAATGCTCTCTACATGGGGCTGCCCCTGTCACAAATCCAGAAGCTGCAGCTGGTGCAAAATGTGGCAGCCAGGCTGTTGATGGGTCTCTCTGTGCGGGAGCACATCCAGCCTATGCTGAAGGCACTGCACTGGCTGCTGATAGCATACCGGATTTGCTTCAGGGTGCTGGTCTTGACCTTTAAAGCCCTATATGTTTGGGGCCTGCCTACTTGAGGGACCGCCTTTCCCTGCATGTTCCCCAGGGAGCACTGAGGTCGGGGTCCCAAAACCGTTTGACTCTCCCTGGACCAAAAGATGCCAGATTGGCCTCTACTAGGGCCAGGGCCTTCTCAGTAGTGGCTTCATACTGGTGCAATGAGCTCCTGGAAGACATCAGGGCCCTGTGGGACCCTTTATAGTTCTGCAGGGCCTGTAAAACAGAGCTCTTCCACCAGGCCTTCGATTAGGAGCCTCTACTAATAACATTGAACTGGGATAAGGCCCTTCACAACAACTGCATCTGCCTGCCATGTCAACAGTAACATCCTTTGGCCATACTTCCTGCTACATCTGCAACATCAGGGCCAAGAGTTACCACCACTAGCACTTTAATTGCACTAATTTGTGAATTGTATCTGTAAAGTATATGCATTTTATGAGGTGTTTGTATGTAAGGAATTTGTGTTTTATTGTATTTTAATCTTTTAATGTGAGCCGCCCTGAGCCTGCTCTGGCAGGTAGGGTGGGATACAAATCAAATTAAACAAACAAACAAACATCCAGCCCTTATATACTCAACCGCCCTTCAGCCTTGTCCTTCAAAAGCATATGTTGCGTTCGCAATACAGAAAGGATCCCCCCCCCCGACAGCTTTGGTTTTTATTTTTACTGAGAAAGTGCTTGAGTGCAGCTTTCCGCATTGTATTTCAGCCAGAAGTATTCTAGGAGAAATTCTCAGGCACACAGTGTAACAAACTGTCCCCCCAAACAAAACAAAACCCACTATACATTGATTCAACTTACATATCTGTCCCCATGTTGGTAAAATGACAGATTTCAAAATTTGCCAGCCTCCCCATCTACTGAATTTCCCTGTGACTTTAAATTTTGATAGCAAACCTGTTTCCTAAAAATGGCATCATCAAGTGTCTTTATTAACGGGTTCTATTAATACCCGTTACTATTTTCTCATACAGTGAGCCTGTAGTATTTCCCCAGGAAACCAGAAGGTCTTACACTGGCACAATGCCCTCTGCTGACTGCAGTAAAAAGAATTGCCAATAGGCCTGTCCAGGATGCTGTGCAAGGAGAATTAACTGTACAAAGAGCAGCAGACGCAGTCCGTTTTCCAAGAAGGAATGCCAGAAGAGGATATGTGTGCTGAACACGTAGATGGGACAGGAATTTTGAAGCAACCCAGATTGAGGTGGGGGGGGCAGACTCTTCACTTAGTCCTTTATTTAGTGCTGATCAAATTGCCAGTTCAATGCAGATGTGATGCCCAGGTGTTCTCAGATGATTGTACCACTTCTGAATGCACCTAGGAGATAACTTGTCTAAAAGAACCATCGTGTCAAAACTTCCCTGTGTGTGGAAAGCTAACGTCAGTAGGCTTGTCAAGTCCCCCCAGGGGGAGGGGAAACCCCCGCCCTAGAGGCCCGTTCCCTGCGCTGGTGGATTGGGCCCCGGGGGGAACCTCACCCCAACGTGCGCGTCACCCAGAAGTGATGCGACCACGCTGGGGGTGGGGCCACGGTCATCCGAGGGAAAACTCTATGGTTTTCCCTCGGATGGTCGTGGCCCCACCCCCAGCATGCTCGGCATTGTCACGTCACTTCCAAGTGACGTGTGCGTGCTCTAGATGCCGGACGGGAGTCCCCCGCTCCGGAGGAATTTTCACTTGGCAACCCTACATGTCAGGTCAAAAGCAGTATTTGAGTTCTTATCCATGACATGTGACCTTTCTGTGGAAAAGGCGATTTTGATACAGGGTTTTCATTTGCAGTGCATAATTTGCAGTGCAATCCTAAACCACATTACACTCTTCTAATTCCATTGAGGTCAGTGAGTTTAGAAGGGTGTAGTTCTGATTAGGAATGCATGGCTGGTTTCCTGCGTATGTTCCTTCTATTCTTCTTTGGCGAAAAGTTTACTTTTTAAAAGACGTGTAATAAAGTACAAGTAGGCATATGTCATTAAAAAATTAAATACTGCACTAAATATGCAGAAATACTTGTTCAAACAGCCTTCACCTCTTTTAATACTTCTTAGAGGAATGGTTTTATTCAGTCTTTCTTTATTTTCTGTGAAGCGTGCCTCGATTTTTTAAATGAGGTTAAAAACTGGTTCTGATTCATAGCGTAAATCAGGACTAAATCTGTAGGCTCCAAGGAGATCCAATCCTGACTTAGAGGTGAACCTAATTAATCCCCCTGCACCTAACGCACCATGCAAAGAGGATCCTTCACTTGGCTGATATGTGAGTTGGCCCAAGAACTCAAAACATTCCCATAAGTCATCTATACTGACTTCCTGCAGTGAGACAGTAACTATTGTGTATTTATATTGTATTTATGTTAAATATATTCTATATTTAAAGCATCCTGGACAGAAGCGTCTCCTGATTTGCTGTTTTGTCTGAGGAAAAAGATTCCACAACTTTCTTGATCCCTGTGTAGATAAAGGGGTTGCCTTATTGGACCTTAGCCATGCCAATTTTACACATGTTCACACTTTGCTTATCTTTCTTCGCATTGACTGGACGGGTGCACGGAAGCAATTTCTAACCAAATCATATGTGGAGAAACATTGCTCACCTTCTGAACCCTTTATTCATTTTAGGCTTCAAACTCAATAGTTAGATAAAATTTGACTATTATAGCATATTGAAAATGGAGGCCAGAATTTCATCCATCATAAATCAGGAGAGCCCTACAGCAGGGGTGTCGAACTCATTTGTTATGAGGGCTGGATCTGAGATAAATGAGACCTTGTTGGGCCGGGCCATGTGTGTCATCAAATATAATGCCAGGTAGCAGAGATATAAACTTTATAAAGGACACAAACACAAAGCATTTTTAAACTTAAAATAAAAACGTGCTTAAAACATTAGCACTCTTGCAATATTTAGTTTATTTAACAGCGTCTGATAACTGACACCTCTTGCTCTGAATTACTGCATCAAAATGTCTGTGATGTTGCAATCTTGAGTATGCTGTTCAGGTGTGCATCTGTAAGCTGCAAACCTACGATGACGCAGCAACAGCAGAACTGGAAGAAGCAGAGAAGATAGCCAGTTCCACTGCGGGCCTGATCCAGCCCCCGGGCTGTGTGTTTGACACCCCTGCCCTACAGTTTTCAGTTCCACATAAGGAAATAGAAAGAAAGGGTGATAGACTAAGCTTTCATATATATTTAGAAGATAATAATAGGGTTTCCCCTAGGGATGCCAGCTTCCAGGTGGGATCGGGGGATCTCCTGGAATTATAGCTCATCTGCAGGCTACACAGATCAGTTCCCCTGCACAAAATGGATGCTTTGGAGGGTGGACTCTGTGGCATTGTACCCCACTAAGGTCCCTGTCCTCTCCAGGCTTCACCCCCAAATCTCAAGGATTTCCCCAATCTGGATCTGGCAACCCTCCCCTCCCATCCATGCCAGTGGCCGGGGGGTGGGGCGCTAATAACCCAATTTAAATAAATGATTCTAACTCAGACCAAAATTGCTTCATTTTGAGCATATTTCAGCTGGAGATTCTGGGTTTCTTCCAAGCCATCAAGCCAGCAAAGCAACTCATAGAGTTCCAAATTGTTCCGAATCAAAGGAAACATTTGCAAGATTTCCTCAAGCTGCTGAATTATGCTTCTGTACAGTGTTAACACACTGTTAACATTTATTTTAATGGTGTGTGTATGTGTGTAGTTTAAAAGATGAGTTTAAAAGATTCTGTTCTCTTTGTGAATTTGCAAACTGGGGTTGGTGGCTACGTAATGCAAATAGTGCATTTAGAATTCTGAGGAAGTAACCAACAAATGAATAATTCCACTTGACACTACTAGTGCTCTAAAGCTGGCAAACCTTTTGCAATGAATATGTAATATATGGGCAATTTCTAAAAATGCTGCAGCCTAAGCCAGCCTAAAAGCTGAACATTTCCACCAGATACAGAAGCACTCCCATCTCATCTCAAATGTGTCCAGGTATTCTGTGAATTGTATGCAGGACCTAGAAAAATACATTGTTCCCAGTTCATTCCAGACTGTCAAGGAGACATGGGCTGGAAGCTCCCAGGTGAAATGTGATTCCCTGTTATACAGGGCTTCAAAAGGGAATTAGATAAGCATATGGAGCAGAGGTCCATCAATGGCTATTAGCCACAAGGTATAGATAGGGGCTCTGGGGCAAGTGATGCTCTGTCATCTTGGTGCTTGGGGGGGGGTCAACAGTGGGAGGGCTTCTAATGTCCTGGCCCCACTGGTGGACCTCCTGATGGCACCTGGTATTTCTGGCCACTTTGTGACAGAGTGTTGGACTGGATGGGCCTTTGGCCTGATCCAACATTGGCGTCTATTATGTTTTTATGTTATGTTCAATTCAGACTAGGTCCACAGTGCATGGAAAGAGCGGGCTTAGGCCTCCATTGGGGACTACACATTTACCACATGGCTATATGTAATTTCCCCCTTTGGAAGCCCGAACCTCGATAGCCCAAGCAAGCCCGTTCCCATCAGATCTTGGAAACTAAGCAGGGTCGACCCTAGCAAATACTTAGAAGCAGTGTTCCCTCTAAGCTGAGTTAGCGTGAGCTAGCTCACCTTTTTTAGCCTCCGGATCACACATTCTTGTCTTCGTTCAGGAAGGAGGGCTCCAGAGCAAACTGATTTATGCAGTAGCCAAATCGCTCGCTCACAACTTTAATGCCAGTAGCTCACCAAGTAGAATTTTTGCTCACAGGACTCCACAGCTTAGAGGGAACATTGCTTAGAAGGGTAACCTCCAAGGAACACCAGGGCTGTGACACAGAGGCAGGCACTGGCAAACCACCTCTGATTGGCCTCTTGCCTAAATAACAAGTCTGGTTCACCACCTAGTGGTGCATAAAGCTAAAGAGCTGGAACTTCTGGTTACCATACAATCTTAGGATCTCGTGGCTATGCAACACACTGCTGTACGATAAATAAAATAATTCCCCATTGGACTTCCCAGGGCTGTTTTAGGTCAGGAAAATGGCATGGGGGAAGGCTTAATCCTCCTCTCCCCATGTACTGGGTTCCTAATTCAAACTGTGCCCTCCTATGCTTGAAAATCTAACTTTTACCCAGGAAATCCCAATGCACATCTGTTTGATAGGCCTTGTGACGAACCCAGTAATGAGGCACAGTGCATAGGCCCAGGAAATACACATCGTACAGGTCAGAGTCAGGAAAATCAGGAAAATGATGTGTGCCGGGGGGCCAGGGGAGACTTCAGCCTTTTTTCCGCATGTGCCATTCTCACACACTGAAGCAGGCACCATGCATCCAGGAATTGAGGAGAACCCGCAACTCTCATCTGACTATTACATATGGTGGGAATAGGGTTGCCAGTTACTCCCTGGCCATCGGCAGGCAATGGGGGGTAGGGTTACCAGATCCAGGTTGCTGGTTGCCAGATCCAGATCCTGGAGATTTGGAAATGGAGCTTGGGGATGATGGGGACCTTAGTGGGGTAAGATTCTACAGAGATTCTACAGAGTCCTCTCTCTAGCAGCCACTTTCTTCAAGAGAACTAATCTCTGGGGATGAGCTGTAATTCTGGGGGATCCCCAGGTCCCACCTGGTGGCTGGCAGCCCTAGGTGAGAACCCCAGTCCCAAACTGTGTACTCTGTAGTGTGTAAAGCTAGAAATTGATTAGATCTTATATGAAGCCCTTTCTTTTATACTTTTCATTCCCTGTCAATCAGTTGTCTATTTAAGTATAGACCAGCTACATGTTTAGCTCCCAACAGAATAAAGATCTGACACAGACAACACAACCCAGTTTGGAAGTGGACTTTTGGTTGCACATTTCTTGTTAGAAAGGGAACAACGTAGGCCAAAGGAGGCTGTATGCATGACTCTTGGCCCTGGTTGCAGAAATGAAGTACCGCCCGTCATGCACTCACTCTCCATTGACATGCAGGGATCTCAGTCCAGCAGGAAATAAATAAATGTATTTATTTAGGAAAGTATTCTAGGATGGCCACTCTTATAAACCGCAGTGCCTGTATGCCATTTTAAATCAGATTCACTTGGAAAAATTCTACTTTGCGATATACCTGATCTGGATAGTGTAGGCTAGCCTGATCTCATCAGATCTCGGAAACTAAGCAAGCTGGGCCCTGGCTAGCGTTTGGACGGGAGATGCGACGCAGGGGCAGGTAATGGCAAAAGGCCTCTGAAAGTCTCTTGCCTTGGAAACCCTATGGGGGTCTCCATAAGTCAGATGTGCCCCTGAGGGCAAAGCAAAACAGCCTTGCAATATAGGCTAAGCATCTGATGAACGGAGCTTTGCCTCTTGAAAGCCTGCACCCCCCAAATTGTCTTGGTCTCTAAGGTGCTACTGGACTCAAATCCTGCATGACACGGTGCACCATGATGGACTCAAGGCCCATGTATATCAAAAAGCGTTTTATATCTTTGCAAGCATCTTTTCAGTATCTTAGATTTTATGACTCCAATGGATCTGGGGAGAGATACCCCGCGCCGTTTTCCCTTTTAACACCCAAGTGAATTATGCTCCCAACATATGAAAGAGAGCATGTTCTTACTGTGCCTTGTGCTAGAGGAAAACAATTACGCTGAATAAGGTGGACCAGCTCCGTTATTGCGGTACATAAGACTTTGATTACATACTGCCAAGATTCATACCAGCCTAGTAGTTGTTGACAGATAAAGTAACAAAAATGAAACTCATTTATTTTTTCTTTATTGAGACCTCAAGGTAAAGCAAATTTTCAGGTCTTGTACTTACTGCATGGAAGGAACAGAGACTGACAGTCAAAGTGTGCCAGTCCAGAAATCTAAATTAAACCTAGTTTCATATCAAAGTTTCATTTAGTCTCTGAAAAGGAGCTGCTGCTTGGATTACTATTTTTTTCAAAACCTAAAACAAATATACTGTGGATTGCTGCAGTGTGTCTGTTATCCTGGCCATATGTTTCACTCGTGTATGCTTTTTTAAAAATTTAATTCTTTTTTTTACCCTTCAGTTATAGTGGCATGCTAGAAAGTGCCATCCCAACTCCTACTCATCTATTTTGAAACCAAAATTTACACAAAGTTCCCAGACTTTCACGTATGCTAAGAAGTGTTTTAATGCATAGGAAGCCTTTTCTCAGTAATAGTTCTGATGGTGGTAGAAAGTGCCATCAAATCACGGCTGACTTCTGGCAACCCCGTAGAGTTTTCAAGGCGAGAGACGTTCAGAAGTGGTTTGCCATTTGCTTGCCTCCGCGTCACGACCCTGGTATTCCTTGGCGGTCTCCCATCCAAATACTAGCCAGGGCCAACCCTGCTTAGCTTCTGAGATCTGGCGAGATCAGGCTAGCTACCAACAGCATATTTGATATTTTGGCAGTGATGGAATGTGCCATCAAGTCACAGCGGACTTATGGCAACCCCATGGGTTTTTTAAGGCCAGAGATGTTCAGAGGTGGTTTGCCATTGCCTATCTCCTTGCCATGACCCTGGTATTCCTTGGAGGTCTCCCATCCCAATACTAGCCAGGGCTGACCCTGCTTGGCTTCCGAGATCTGGTGAGATCAGGCTAGCCTGCACTATCAAGGTTAGGACATTTCATATTTTATAGATTAGTAATATGGGGCCAAATGATACATTACTGCCCCAAATAGCTTATATTTGCTGTGGGTTACTTTCACAAGGAATACATAGCAATGAACTGGATAGGTGACAAAATCTAACTCTATTTTACAAAGGTAGGATCCTTTGCATGGACTCAGTCATTACAGTTCTTTGTGGACTTGTCACTGCCATCAGTGCAGGAAGTTCTTCAGCATATTTTGTTGACACTCCAAGATCACTGCTGCTAACATTACATCAACAGTCCAGTACAATTTGGATGTCCCATCTTTGCTAATGGGTAGGATCGCCAGGTTCCCCCTGGCCACTGGTTTGGGACCAGGGGACATAGGCTTGCCAGCTCCAGTTTGGAAAACTCCTGGAGATTTGGGGGTGGAGCCCGGGGAGGACAGGGACCTCAGTGGAGTACAATGCCATAGAGTCCATCCTTCAAAGCACTTATTTTCTCCAGGTGAAATTATCTCTGTAGTATGGAGATGAGCTGTAATTCTGGGAGATCCCCAGGCCCCACCTGGAAGCTGTTGTTTCTGTTATTGGGGTTTCCTTCAGTGGTATGGATTATACTTGGTTTGGTGAAGAAGCCCAACAGCAAGGGAAGAGGCTTGAATCCAGTTTTTGCCATGGGAGTATCTTCACACAGAGAGCTGCTGGCTGCTAGTTTCCCCACAGATTTATACTGTAACTAGGAATAAGGTCTGCTGTGGAAATAAATACAACAAGCTCTACAAAGAGGCTCTGGGTGGGTGCCCTGGTCTTGGGCACTTAGCGTCAATTTGCTGTGGCAATCTCAGCAGGGTGTAATGACATAGAGCTTACAATTTTCTCCAGAGGAACTGATCTCTGCCATCTGAAGAGCAGCTGTAATTCTGAGTGATCTCCAGTCCTCCTCTGGAGATTGGCAGCAATGGTTCCCCAGGAGGAAATGGCTGGTTTGGAGGGTAGAGTCTATGACATTGTACCTGTCTTGGAGGTAGCAACCCTATCTCCTTCCCAGCCAACCATCAACATACCATTATCTACCCCTCTGACTTTAGCTTTCCATCTCCGTTTCTCCTCCTCCTCAGTGGGGACCCAAGCAGGAGGGAAAGTGACCACAGAAGAGCATAATGACTCAGAGTCTACCCTGCAAAGCAGCCATTTTCTCCAGGGGAACTGATCTCTGCCGTCTGGAGAGCAGTTTTAATTCTGAATGATCTCCAGCCCTCATCTGGAGAATGGCAGCAATGGTTCCTCAGGAGGAAATGACTGGTTTGGAGGGTGGAGTCTATGGCATTGTACCTGTCTGAGGTCCCACTGCTCCTCAAACCCCACCCTTTCCAGGCTCCACTCCACAAATCTCCAGGAATTTCCCAACTCAGAGATGGCAACCCTATCTCTTTCCCAGCCAACCATCAACATACCATTATCTGCCCCTCTGACTTCAGGTTTCCATCTCTTCCCCTCTCACTGTAGCCTCTAGGAAAAGTACACTCTTTCTCCACAGTGGTGACCAAAGCAGCTCACATCATTCTCCTCTCCCCCTTTTGATTTGCACAACAACCCTGTGAGGCAGGTTACACTGAAAGTCTATGAGTGGTCTGAAATCACCCTATCAGCTTCCACAGGAAGAATCTGGGTCTGGAAGACCCTGCTCTGAAGCCCTAACTGCTACATCACACTGGCTGTTTTTTGGGGGAGGCTGCCTCAGCAGGGTATAATGACACAGAGCCCACCATTTTCTACAGGGGAACTGATCTCTGTCATCTGGAGAACAGATGTAATTCTGAGTGATCTCCCATCCTCACCTGGAGACTGGAAATCCAAAAATAACATCCGTGGCAAAAATAACGAAGAGTCAATAAAAATACATTGCAAAATCATTTTCTGTAGTAACTCTGTAGAAAATTCTCTCTATTATTCCTCACACAAGGAAATGGCTAGCTTGGAGGGTGGAGTCTATGGCATTGTACATGCCTGAGGTCCCACCCCTCCATAAACCCCACCCTCTCCAGGCTCCAACCCTAAAATCTCCAGGAATTTCCTGGAGGTGGCAACCCTATCTCCTTCCCAGCCAACCATCAGCCTACCTCTATCTGCCCCTCTGACTTCAGCTTTCTATCTCCCCCCACCACCACCACCTGCAGCCTCTACCTAGGAAAACTACAGTCCTTCTCTACAGTGGGGACCCAGGCAGGAGAATGAGACCTTAGCAGGGTATAATGACACAGAGTTCACCCTGCAAAGCAGCTGTTTTCTCCAGGGGAACTGATCTCTACCATATGGAGAGCAGTTTTAATTCTGAGTGATCTCCAGCCCTCACCTGGAGATTGGCAGCAATGGTTCCTCAGGAGGAAAAGTACAGTCTTTCTCCACAGTGGAGACCAAAGCAGCTTACATCATTCTCCTCTCCCTGTTTTGATCTGCACAACAACCCCGTGAGGTAGGCTAGGCTGAAAGTCTGTGACTAGTCCGAAATCACCCACTCAACTTCCACAGCAAGAAACTGGGTATGGCAGACCCTGCCTAGGGTAGCCAGCCTCCAAGTGGAGCATGAAGATCGCTGGGTATCACAACTGAACTCCAGACCTCCCCCCCCCCCGGGGAAAAAAATGGCTTGGAAGGGAAACCCCATGGGCA